>NC_056747.1:405546925-405616925 GCF_019279795.1 Protopterus annectens | reverse complement strand
TTCAGCGGAGGCCCGAGGAGAAAAGCTCCATAATCAAAACAACAATTAAAAACAACAACTAATTACAAGTTACAAGAGGTATAGGTAGGTTTTTTTAACAATAGTAGTAAGCAGTTATAGTTCAAAATGAAATTAAGTATTTAGTTAAATGGTACAACACTTATATCATCGGTGCCATAAAGACTAGCAAGTATTTTAATAGCTGAGCTAGCAGCTATTACCCTTGAATAACAGTGGCTAATATTACAGCTGAGATATAGGTTTACAAGCAATGTATTTGGCTGCAATCCAAAGGTAGTTAGAGGGGTGGAAGAAAGGGATTAGAGAGGTTGGGGTAGAGATGTTAAGGTTTGTTACAGGGGCATGCCCAGTGCTCTTTTAGATGAGATTTTAGAGCAGCCTTGAAGTTAGTGTGTGATGACACAGAAGTTACAGTGTAAGGAAGGGTATTCCATAATTTTGCTATGGAGTAGGAGAAGAGAGCTTCTCCAGCAGAGTTCCTGGTATTAGTTACCTGTAATTGATTTTTGTTGCTGGAGTGTAGTGGTCTGGTGGTATGATAGGGTTGGAGTAGATTTTGGAGGGAGGGGACTTTTAGAGGATGATTTAGTAGTTTGTGGGCGAGTTAGAGTTGGTACCATTGAAGGAGGTGAGGGAGTTCTAGCCAGCTTAGTTCAGTAAGTGAGGTGCAGTGGTGGCTATGGTAGTTTGTGCCAGTGGCAAACCTTGCTATTTTGTTGTAGCAAGCTTCAAGTTTACCTAACTCACTTTGCCTTAGGTTGTTAAATATTGGAGAGGCGTAGAGTAGGGTGGAGATAAGGTAGCAACTGAAATCTTGGCTGTTTTGGTGAGGAATTGCTTATTTCTGTATAAAGCTCCTAGTTTTTTGTGTAATTTTTTTATGGTTAACGAGATGTGGATGTCAAACTTGAGGTTATTGTCAATTTCAACTCCAAGTAGTTTGGTCTGGTCTATTGGGGGGATAATGGTGTTGTCATTGGCTTTAATATTAAATTGGTGGGTATTTAGATTGTGTTTGGTGGGTTGGAAGATGAGGAGTTTTGTTTTGTTTGGGTTAAGTATTAATTGTGCATCTGAAAGCCAAGTTTCAATAAGGAAAAGGCTTCCTGTTGTGGTCTTTTGAAGTTCAGGTAGGGAGTGGGCTGAGCAGATGATGGTGGAATCATCTGCATACTGTATGAGAGTGGCTTGTTTTGGTAGCAGAGGCTAGATTATTAGTAAATATGGAGAAGAGTAAGGATCCAAGGATGGATCCTTGGGGAACACCTACTGAGACAGAGATTTGGAGGGATATATCATTATGCCAAACATAGGATTGATGGTGGTCAGTCAGTTAGCTCTGGAACCAGTTTGTGACAGACTGAGAGAAGGATAAAGTATTGAGGACAGTGAGTTGTTTATGACAGACCATGTCAAATGCTCTAGATAGGTCTAGGAAAGTTGCAGAGATGAAATAACCATTGTTTTTATGTTGAAGTATTGTATTAGTGAAAGCAAGTAAGGCAGTGGTTGTGCTGTGGTATGGTCGGAAACCATGTTGTGTGTTAGATAGGAGGTTGTTAGAAAGGAGGTAATTTAGAACTTGAGAGTGAATGCATCTCTCAAGTATTTTTGATAGAGGAGACAGAATTGCTATGGGCCGGTAGTTGGTGAATTCTGTGGATGGCCCACCTTTGTCGAGGGGGATAATGTAGGATATTTTCCATTGTGAAGGTACATAGCTTTCAGATAAAGATCGGTTAATCAGGATTGCAACTGGGTAGGCTAGGGCTTCAGCTGCAATTGTAAGGTACTCAGCTGGGAGGTTGTCAGCTGCTAGTTAGTTTTGATAAGAGTTTTTTTATGTTGGAGGTAGGGATAGGAGAGAAAGTGAATGCAGTGGGCAGGTTACTAGGTGTAGTTGGAGGGGGTAGGGGAGAGGGGTTGTGCTGTTTTGCTAGTGATAGAACGGTTTGTGGGAAGTGAGTGTTGAAAGAGGTGGCAATGTTTTCAGAGGAGTTTGTTTTGTTTGGTCGAGGGGTTCCTACTTTTCCTGGGTGGAGGATGGAATTGATGGTTGACCACAATTGTTTAGGGTTGTTTTGGGTGGAGTTCAGGGCAGACTGGTAATATAGGATTTTGTCCTGTTTTATTAATTTTTTGACTTTGTTACGTAATTCACAGAATTTCTGTCTATAAGAGGGTTTTTTGTCTTGTGCCAGTGATTCCAGGCTCTATCTCGGTTTTTCATTTCCGATCTAATGGCTTTTTGTAGCCATGGGGAGGACTGGGCTTTAACTCTAGTAAATCTTGTGGGCGCATGGGTGTTTAGGACTTTAAGGAAGGTGGTATTGAAAAATTGAATAGTATCATCAAGGTTGATGTATTTTAGTGGAGTTCAGTTGCAGTTTTTTAGGGCTGAGATGAAGTTGTCAGGGTTAAAATTTACTTTATTACGTATTTGCTGATAGGTAATGGGTTTAGCCTGATATGTGTTTTTTTGCATAGCTGTGTATGATTGGGGGCTCTTGCTGACTAATATCCAGTCAAGAGTAGAATGCTTGTTGGAATTCTTATTTTTTCTGGTGGGTGTCTGGATAAGTTGGAAAAAACATGAAGATTTAGATGGTGGGCTTGGTGGTTGGAACAGGATAACCAGTCTATATTAAAATCACCTAATATTATGGTTTCTTGTGGAAGGTGATGATTTACCCAGCTGAGGAGGTTTTCTAGTGGAGGGATATTGTTGCCAGGTGGGAAGTAGCATCCTGTTATGTTAATGGTCTTGTCTTGGTTTACTTTTAGGTTGGTATAGATTATTTCTTCTTTGTCAATTAGGGGGGGGGTCGATAAGTTTAGGATTTGAATACTAAGATTCTGTTTATACATTACAGCTACACCACCCCCTTTTTTGTGCAATCGATCCTGTCTTAGGATATTTTAGCCTGAAGGGAGAATTTGCTCACTGGTAATGTGAGGTTTGTTCCAGGTTACTGTTAGAATGATAATATCAGGGGAGTCTATGGTAGCGTGGAATTCATAGATTTTATTGGTTATATTTCTGATATTTAGGCTTACGATAAGGAGGTCAGTTGGTTTCCTATCGGATGTAATTTGAGGGTGGGTGAGGTTGTTAGGCTGACTATCAGTGGAGGAGTTGTGGGGTCCAGGGTTTGGGTGGATGTCCCCACTGAGGGCAAGAATTGTTATGGCTGAGGACGTTAGTTTTAGTAATGAGAAAATTAGTTTAAATTTTGGGGTAGCTTTTTGCTTGGGTGAAGTGGGTAATAGATAAAGTAGGCTGAGGGATAGTTTGTAAGGCATTAGGGATGCTTTTTGTTTGCATGGTGGATTTGTTCTGAGAGGTGTATGAGTAGTGGGATGGTGTGACATGAGTGGTGGTGACTGTAGTTGTGCAGTGGAAGTTGTTTGGTGGAAGTGTAATAGTGTTTTGGTAAGATGTAATGTGTGCAAGAAGGGTGCATGTAAAAAGTATAGGTATAGTGTGTAGGATCATGGTACTCGAGGTGGGAGGTTGATGGTAGGCTGGAGGTGCGGTTAGAGTAGGTGCTGCAGGTGTGGCTGGTTGTGATTGTAATGGGAGGGATATTTGGCTAGAATAAGTGTAGGTGGGTTCGGGTGGGTGGAATATGGGGGTTAGGGAGGGGAGCAAAGCGACCGGAGCAGGCAGAAACACTATTTGGTGTACATATCAGCAGGAACCAATCAATAGGCTAATGCAACTCAGCACTAGTGGAAAGTCTGTAAGCTAACCCCGTATTGCTAGACTCGCTTCAGTAAACCATAATTCTTTGTCTTTCAAATAAGATACCAGGAACCAAGAGTGGACACGGTTACAAAAAAGGCTGTCTTCCGAAATCACACCACCTCCAATAACTCCACCGATATACAAGGCTCAAAATGATAGAAATCCCACCAGTGATAATATGACAAAAAACTTTTATTGAACACTGACAAATGAACACTAAAATATAACGAATAACCACAATATAACTGAGTGGCATAATTTTGACTTTCAGGGATTATCAATTTTATTATCAATTTTATTAACAATATATTGGGCATGTTGAATCTATATTTATAACATTTATTTTTAATAATTTTTATATTTTTACAGTATATATATATGTACTTACACCATTCACATTGACTTTTAGTTAGTCTTTATATATATTTTTATATATATATATTATACATATTAATTATATATATTTTTTATACCTTTTAAGCATATAGTTATATATTTTCATATATATATATTTTATATTAGTTGTTATGAATGAAAAGAACTGCACTTTGTATGCACTGATGTATACAAAACATTGTTTTAATAGGATGATTCATAGTAACCATATGTAGCAAGCCAGCCCTATTCATTTGTTTTTGTGTATGTACTTGCGCTCTTGCGCTTATATGAACTTATATGAATTTATATGAATTGGTTTGTGTATGTACTTGTGTTCATATGAATTTATATTCAGTTTTCTGAGTGTGAATTTATATTTAGTCTTTTGGGTGTGTATGTATATATGTGTACTCTTTACTGTGTGCCAAATATACAACACAACATATATTATTACATATAGGTATATATACCTTTAAGTTTATTGATTTTGAATTATTGAATTATTCAATTAATTCATTAATTGTACCATGGTTAGTATATAAGGAGTCAAATTTACTGTTAACATTGATTCTGATGAGGTCTCCAGTGGGAGACGAAAGCGCTCAATCCTATTTCTAATTCACATACCATTCAGTTATGTTGTGGTTATTCATTATATTTTAGTGTTTATTTGTCAGTGTTCAATAAAAGTTTTTTGTCGTATTATCACTGGTGGGATTTCTATCGTTTTGAGCCTTGTATATCGGTGGAGTTATTGGAGGTGGTGTGATTTCGGAAGACAGCCTTTTTTGTAACCGTGTCCACTCTTGGTTCCTGGTGTTTGTGCGAGTATCTACTAAGTGGTGACTGGTTTGAAATAAGATACCTTTTTACATTGAGTAGAGGGATGGATAGTATACAGGGAAATGGAAAAAAAAAACAATGAAGGAAGGCTATGCAGCTGTCCTTGGCGAAACGCGCCACAATTATAGTAAAGGCTTAGGCAAATAAATGTATAAAAATGACTTGTGTTTTTAGCATTCAGGTGCTGGGTTAGAGTACAATAGCAATGGGACACAGGCTGTAAAGGAAATGGGAAAGAGAGGTTGAGTGAATAGAAATGATCCCTGGAAACCTTGAGCCAGCTTGCCAGACCACAGTAAAAAATCAGTTAAAGTGTGCCTCAAGACAGTGGAGCAGTTAAGAGTAGCAATTCCTAGAGGTAAGAAACTTACGCATGTAATAGCAACCTAACACATGCTGCTTAAGAAACTTATGCATGTAATAGCAACCTAACACATACTGCTTAAGAAACTTATGCATGTAATAGCAACCTAACACATGCTGCTTTATTAGGTCTGTATAGTTTTGTAGCTCTTGATATTAGCAGTTGCTAAAAAGAGAGAAAAATGGAGGGATAAAGTTCAGGGGAACGGGTAGGGGAGTCCAACACTATTTGATTGAGTGAGTGATCGTGCCACTTGACAAATAAGTGCTAAAGTGTTTCACTATAGAAACTTGCCTAGTACAGCAGGAAGATTAATGAAACTAATAGGTCCCCTGCAGGTGAGATGAACGCTTGTATTTCTTGCCACGAGGAAGCTGCAAAGGGGTGAGAGATCCAGTTAAGTAGGGTTAGTCGGGTGTACTCACTGGGAAAAATGCAAACAGCAGCTAGTACAGCAGGAAGATTAATGAAATTAATAGGTCCCCTACAGTTGAGATGAACGCTTGTATTTCTTGCCATGAATTTAGTCAGCTTCTACTCCCTCTCATCTCTGGACCTCACTGCCTCACAGACTGCTCCTGGTACATTCAGATCATTCAAGAATATTTCTGTCTTCCTCCTATTTCATTTCTTTATTTTCTTCAGCAGTCTCTCATCTACCCCTCTTGATGTGCATGGGGCACATATACTGTAATGTTCACCAGCACTCCCCTGTCCTCGTTTATCTTAATTAGTTGGTCACTATCCCTAGGTTATGACTTTTCCTTACCTTTTTCCCCTTTGTGAAGTCATGTTCATTTTTCTCTCTGAACTAACACTTGCTTCCCTCCTTTAAGTGAATCACTACTCTTCCTTTAGCCCTCCTTCCTCTCTCAGTCGCTAACAGTTTATATCCAAGCACCTCAATGTCCCACCACACTTTATCACTCGCATATAGGTTCATAGGTGTTTACTGGGCTAACGACCACAAGGGCCTTTTTAAGCCTAGCCATGCATCCCAAATCTCTGACAAGTTCTGATAGCCTTGACAACTGTAATCAGGGGCCTGGGAGATGAACCATTTACAGGTTGCATGTGTCCATTAGAGATATAGGTGTCAAACCAGGGATGAATTTCCAGTTTCCCATCCAATTGTCCAAATTGCACTTGAATTGGGTTTGGGAGGAACTCTGCTTCACATAGACGGGGTAGTCTCTGGGATACAGCCCTACATTTCCAGTAGGAACTGTTTATATCACAGGCAAGGTTTAACTTTTTAGAATGAGTAATTCTGGTGCTATGTTATGTGGATATGCAGGAGGTCCATCAGAGTGGGGTCTGATAATGCCCTGCATGCCAGGCATAGATCTCCCCTCAAAAGCCTGTAGGTTTATGTATAATTATACATATTATGTTTCTTTGATAGCAGCAATGTCCACTCTCTCATGCATCACTAACCAAAGCTCCATCATTTTCTTACCTAGATATGTTCCATTTTATAGAAATACTGCCCAGCCATACTCTGAATCATAGGATCATAGGATCACAGGAAGTTACTATGATAATGGCCCTAGGGCCCTTACAAGCCTATCCAAGTTCTACTCTTTTTTTCACGATCAGCACCTGTTGCCCCTGTCCAAGAGGAACACACGTGGAATCGCTGGGGTGAATTTATGGTTATCCATCCAGTCATCCAGATTACGTTTGAAGAGGGCCAATGAGGTGCTCTGTTTGACATGAAGTGGGAGTCTGTTCCAAAGGTGTGGTAACCTCTGGGAGACAAATCTTTCCCTCCAGCAGGTTCTATTAATGTCACATACCAGGTTAAGGTCTACAGAGCAAGTAACCCATGTACCATTTGACTTGCGGATGTGCAGCAATTTCAATAAGGTGGGGTCAGAGACTGCTTTATATGCAAGGTAGAGATCGCTTATGAGTAGTTTGTATGAAACAGAATAAAGTGACAGTGATTTTGGATGATCCACATAAGACAGATGCTGAAGACCTTGAATTTTCTTTGTGAGGAACCTTTGTGGTCTCTCCAATTGCTGTATGTGCTTGGAAAGGTACATACCAAAAGGGGAGTTGTACTCAATTATTGCCTAATGAGGGAAGAGTACAGGGAGGTTATAACTTCTTTTTTTCTAGTGGCAATGCCATTACAAATGAAATGAGCAATATAGAATGCCCTTCTTACCATTGTGGAGACATGGTGATCAAAGGTAAGGTTGCTGTCAACCTGTGTGCCCAGGTCTCTCATCACTGACTGCATACTTAGGGTGTTGCTATTGATGTGGTAGTTAGCAGGAACATTACTCTTATCTAAAGGGATGATATTATATTTTTTGTATTTAGTTTAAGGCCATGACTTCAGCACCAATCCTTTGTTTGTGTAAGACCCTCTTGTAGGATGTTGACATCGTTTGGAGATTCTATAACACCTCCCAGTTTGCAGTCATCATCAAACTTTGTCAGCCACAGACCTTTAGTTTTTGCTTGTACTTCAGAGAAATAGATTCCAAACAATAGAGGTTCCAGGAATGATCCTTATGGGACACCACTGGTTACAGGTTTACTGTTGGAGGTGGATTCCCCCATTTTGACTATATGGGTTCTATCAGTGAGCCAGTTAGCAGCCCATCTAATGATATAAGGGTTGATACCTAGCTGGGTGAGTTTGTCAATGATACCTGAGTGGGGGATAGTATCAAATCCCTTAGCTACGTCTAGGTAGGCTGTATGCACAAAGTTCCCCTTGTCCAGGGCCTTGGTGACTGTCTTGAAGAAGTCCATCAGCTTTGACAGGCATGATCTCCCTTTGACAAATCCAAACTGAGTAGGGTCAAGTGTTTGGAGATTACCTATATCTTTGTTGATAAAATCTATGATGATTCACTCCATGGCCTTGCAGATAAGACTAGTCAGGCTGATAGGTCTATAGTTCCCAGGGTCCGTGGAAGCACCGTCTTTGTGCAAGGGAATAATGATGGCTGTTTTCCATTCAGCTGAGATGAAGCCGGTGCTTGAAAAGAGTACCCAATGGTGTTGCTAATTCTTGTTGAAGCCCATGTAGGATGCAGACTGGGATGTTACCAGATCTTGTAGATGCTGTGTTTTTGGCCTTAGAGAGGGCATTTACAACCTGCTCTTTAGAGATACAAGGTAGGGGACAGATGGTAGGGATGTCATGAGGTACATGTGGTGGGGATAGGAGAGTGAAGTTTTCACAGAACCTGTCAGCTAACAGGTTAGCTATGTCCACAGGCTCAGTATATGTGGTATCATTAACTACCAGTTTGGCACAAATCTGGGCCTTTCCTTTTAGGTTAAGGATGTAACAGAACACATTATGGTTGTCCTGAGTTGAGGAAGCTAATTTGGATTTCTAGTTTGTTTAGAGGACTTCACAAGAAGTCTTATTTGCTTGTTTAAGCTGGGGAGGGAGTGTTTCCAATTTAGGGCTCGCTCCTTCTTACTCTTAGACAGCAATTTCTTCCTCTTATTGTAAAGCCTGTTAATGGCAGATGTCCACCAGGCAGGTTTGCTCTTCCTTGAAGAACTTGTTTTGGTCCTATCAGGTACAGCAGTGTCAGTGAACAGTTATACAGGTGTTTGTATAAAGCACTGGTGTAAAAGTAGGCATAGTTGGTGGTTCCATCTGAGGGGGGAGTTGAAGTGAAGCTATTTATACCATCCCGTAAAAGGTTATAATCTGCTTTGGAGAAGTTTTTTTATTTAGTTGCTGCTGGGGGGGGGGGGGGGGGGGGCAGGTGTGATAGTTGCTTTGAATGAGACTGATTTGTGGTCACATCTCATCAAGGAAGACCTCACAGTGGGGGTGCTACAGTGGTCACCCATATTGGTAAGCACCACATCCAGGATGTTGACAGGGTGTTGGCAGGGTGTCAATCAGCTGGTCCAAGGCATTGGAGTTAACAAAGTCAAAGAACATTTGGACAAGTGAGTTTGAGCATGAGTAATTTACCAAGTCAATGGATGGGTAGTTAAAGTTGCCCACAACCATGGTGTTTGGATGTATCTTGATAGACTCAAGTAGATCCAAATAGGCAGGGTGGGTGTCCTGATTTATGAAGAGGGTCTTGAATAGGTGTCCTACCAACAGTTAATTACACTTGAAGTATCTCCAGGGAATCATACTGTTTAACCAATCTGGAGTTGTACTTATCTTTAATGAATATTGATACTCCACCATCTTTAGTTTTTATGCCTTCAGTTTGTGGTCTGAAAGTGTGGAAGGAGGTGTAACCTGGTATGGCTGGTGTGCTCGCCACAGCTTTGAATCAATTCTCCGTGACTGCACAAATGTCTGCGTCTTCCAAGGTGAGGACTGCTTCCAGTGAGTCCAGTTTCATGTTAAGACTCCTACCTAATAGCAGCATAACCTTGAGATTGTTTTTAGATGGAGTTTTAAGTTGAGAATTTTGTCCTTGAGACACTGCCTAAAAAGGTAATTTACTCTTATTTGCTTCCTTGACATGTTCTGTGTTTAATTCTATCTTCTACCTGAATATAGATCCTCCTCTTTTGGTTCTCTGATTCTCCCTCACTACTTCCACCTTCCTTTAAAGATACAGTTGTTGACCTGTACCTTTCCAACTCAGGTCTGAGCCCTGCTGTAGCTTCTGAGCTAAGGTGGAATCTGTCTCTGGTACTGAACCGGTCACTGATAGATTTCCTCTCATTCTTCTAGCAGTCCCAGTTTTTCCTTGGATGATGCTGAAGGCATTCAGTATAGTCTCTTTCATCAGGGTGATAGCTTCTGGAACATATAACATTTCTAGGAATGATAACTCCCACCCTCTCCCCTGGGGCATCTGGCTGTTACTTCATAGGCACTGCTTGCTACCAACTCAAACACCTCCTTTGACAGGCTAATGGTGCACACATTCTCTACAGCATAAATCTACCTCCCCCTTTAGTGTCCACCTTAATCATTGTTTTCCCATGCTTTACTAAATCTAAGCTCTGAGACCAGTCTCAGTGTAACCTGGTCTCTCCTGCCTCCCTTACCAAGTCTGCAGTCCCCTTGATGACTGATAGTTTAATCACCAAAACCATTTTTCTGTCCAGCATTTACTATCATCTCCTTCACTCCCTGCCCCATATCACTACCCCTCCTATCTGCAACATTTTCCCTTCCAGTTCACCCAACCCCAGCCCACCTGTTTATATTGCCTGCTACCTTCCTTGTGCTGTACCTGCTTCTGTCTCTCATAACCTCTTCCTACAAGCCCCTGTACTGTCTTGTCCCCTGTACCCTCTGTCCTTCGTGCGTCACTAAATGCTCTTCACAGCCCACTTACTTCAAGCTCTTCTCATTCTTGGAAATTTTTATTACTAAGGAACTATACAAAAAATTGCTAGCCATCTCTTAATGTTTGCCTTGTTTTGCAGTTTACCTCTTTATGTAGTTTTAATCCCGCACTATAATGCTTTATAGTGGAATAATGATGTAATAATCATTGCTCTGCTACAACTTAGGTGAATTAAAACTAGACAAAGAACTTTATCTTAAACAACAGTTTCCATCCCCTTGGTAACTGATAGCAGGGTGTAATAATTAAGAATTCATATTAAATATAACCTGAACTATGTTTAAGTTTTACATTTGTCAGATTTCTCCTGATAATGCTTAAAATTCACATTTCAAGTATTTCAAAACTGACTTTTAATATTTACAAGTTTTCTGCTGAATGTTTTAATCAGATTTTAATTCATCTATGGTAAGGTGTTGAATTTCGTCATGATCTACCTAAAAAGAAAATAAATATTGATTCTGTTTTGTTGTGTTTCAGTAAAACTGCTTTTGTTGTGAAGGACACCAAATTGTAAATATTGCATGACTTTCTTTTGCTTTTATGTATGCATAGATGTTTACACTTATATACATATATATATATATATTTACCAGTGGTCTAACTGCTTGATATATACCTCTGCACAGATATTTCCAGTAGTAGCACCAAACAGCCTATCCCTGTGCTATTGCTATGCAACTAAAAATGAAAGTACATGTACTTTAGCATTAGCCATTATATTAAGGGGACAAGTTGTTATAGTCTGTTGAGTGAGATAAACTACATATCTCAGTCTGACAATTTATTATTATTATTGTTGTTATTATTATTATTATTATTATTATTATTATTATTATTATTAAATAATTTAAAATGACTGCAGTCCACATCTTCAGGATAATCATGATCTCTTTTATCTGTTCTTGCTAGAAGTAGACTTGAGAAAGCCCCTTCGCCTGTAATACCCTGATAATAAAATCTGAAACAAGCCCAGCTTTTAGGGCAACATAAATCAGGCGAAAATGAATAGCAGGAGATACTACTGTGTCTTGCCTGACAGTTTAATAAAGGTACAGAATTGCTTACATGCTTCTGTTAGCAGTGAAACTACATGTATTTCTATTGTTTGCAATGCAATGTTTAATAAATGTGCACTTCTAAAAGTACCCGACTCCTGCTTATGATGAAAAATTAAGCTCTGGTTTTGAAGTTCACATTTCCATGTAATTGCAGATGGTTTATAAAAGACTTTTCCTAAATAACTACAAGTGTAAGACAAGTATCAGAGGACAAGGACAAAGCAATCAGGATTTTAAAAGATAAAAGTCCTGCAAACATAAATCATTCAAAAAGTAAAGACAATTCTCATCTCATATAGAACCATCTGAAGGAATCTGTTCTTAATACAGGTTTTAAGTATCCTCATATATCCAGGGAAATGACATTCAAGAACAGAATAATTTCAGCAAACTTTTACAAGTACAATCCCTGTGTCCATCTGTTTACTTTTGATAAAAAGATAAATTATGTAAAATCCTCCATATGTGATAAAAAAAATACATTCAGAATGCATGCAATTCTTATCTGACATTTATAATTTACTTAATAAACATGTTGTGTGAATTTGAAGTAAATCTCTTGACAAGGTGGCTGAGAGATATGAATTTTAATTTTGTGTTGCTATACTAAAGCACTACCAAAATTCATTCTGAATGGCTCCAACTCTTTTTAAACCTTTTTCAAAACCACAGGGAGCAGGGTGAGACAGCTCTTATTCCCATAATTACTGGGTACTAACTATTGAATAATCTTTATTTCTGCTAACTGTATTTCAAAAACAGGAGGTAGAAACCTGGAAAATAAACTGTTTATTGAAAACTGCAAACTAGTATGTTTGCAGATATGAGAATGCACTGCCCCTGCAGTCAGATAAGCCACATGCATAGAACTGTGGTTTTAGGTGTTTGCATTTTGGAAAGTCTACTTTGTTCCTCTGTTGTACACATGCAGCATCTCCATGTTTTAAAAGTGCTTTTTTCCTTCACAGACTCTTTTCCTGCTCATAATCACTATTGCTTCATGTAATTATGTATTCTAAATATTAAAATACGGAGCTATTTTATAAACGGTACATTATAACCTACACATGAGTAGGTCCTGATAATGATCTTGTAATGATTTATAATGGCAGCTGTGGCTTATCTAATAATACAGATTTAGATTTTTCGCCCAAAGCATCCGTAGCAGGGACCCAACCTCATAATAATTCATTATATGTTTCAATGAAAAACGGCTGTTCCTTCTAGATGCATTTTTTCTGTTATAACATTTTATCTAATCGTTATGTTACTCTCTGTTGTAGATGAGGGATTATTCCAAAATTGTACTACACACTACCTATTTAATCAGCATAGTGTATAATTAGCCTTTAATGATCCCTCTGAAAATGCCGGAGCCTAGAAGCACTACACCATACGTATAGTTTCATTTCCTTTTCAGACTAAAGTAGATTATTTTTATTGGAACCTAGAAGAACAGGAATAAAAGAATGGCATGTCATAAAATTATCACCACTTCCTTGCATCACTAATACAGCCAACAAGGTTAGGTTAAATTAATTTAATTGAAAGAATATACAATATTCCTTCATGTAACAGAGTTATAGCTAATATAACCTGCTATTTGTTCATTCATTCAGTCAGAATATATGCTTAATAAACTGAATATAAGATGCTACATTCAAAATATTGAAAACAGAGGGCATGTATAATATCCTCATATTATGTATGTGGTTTTCTATCCCACTGCATGCTTCTGAGGATCCTAGAAATGTTTTATTATTTCAGCATTCAGTTTCCAAGAGTCTTCCTACCATAAATTAATATAGTCTAGACACCATGATCTGCTCAAGGCCAGGCGATGAGTCATATCAAACACACTAATAGGGAGTTATGTACATAATCCTGCATATCTACAAGGCACAGACACAGTGTTACAAACTAGACTCTGCTTTATAAGAAATTGAGTTCCTCCCACAACCCCTTCCCTGGATCTTCCTTGTTGCTGTTGCCCTGATTCATAACTGTGCCATGGAGAATCCAAATTAAGTTATTTACTTACTTACTTATGTACTTATTTATATATATTTGGTTGACTGGGTTAGTCCTGCTAGGTGGTATTCATACTGGCAAGGGGAATTTTGACCTGGGCAACAGGAATTTTTCACTAGCCCCCTGGTGTTTTGAACTTTATTAAAAAAAATACATGAATGGGATAGTTTTAAAGAAGTGCATATGAATATGATATTATACTGAAAATACAATGGAGAGGCAAGTTAGAGACAGATAGATAAATATGTGGGATAAAGCACTGTTTATAGTAATATGTTGTTTATGAAAAAGAAAGTATGAGTCATTGTTATATAACATGAAGTGGTTTTAGAGATGACTGGGACAAAATGGGAGTAGAGAGTAGTGGTTTAAGTTTATAATGACATGTAAAGTGTATAAAGATGAAGTGTAAATATATGTAAAAGTATACAGAATATGGAAATGGCTGTGTAATAAATCACTTTTTGAGTGAAGGAAGATTATCTGTGTTGCACAAAGATGTTGAAGGTGAGTGAGAAAGAAGGCAAGATGTAAGGGCAAACTAAAACTAATGTATCGGAAGAAAATGAAATGGTGGAAATAATTATGTTGTACACAGACAGATTGGAAAGTAGTACTTTACAGAAACTGACTAATGCAACAGAAGCTGCAAATTATGAAGCTTTGTCTTAGGGAAGACACTTTGGAGATAATATTTCCAACTGACAAAGAGAGCTTGCAAGGACTAGTAACTGAAAACAGAACTGATTTGCTTATTATCCTGAAATTATGTGAAACAGAAGCAGGAAAGGCAAGACAGTGATACCCTAAGGATGGCAGAAGTGCTCATTTTAAAGTAAAGACTTATGAAGTAGCAGTACAGCAACACAGAAAAGTGTGAGATGGTAAGGCAATGAATCCTGGGTTAGAAAGAAGGTGTGAGATGGAAAGGCAATGAATCCTGGGATAGAAAGAATGTATGAGACAGTAAGGCAATGAATCCTGGGACAGAAAGAAGGCGTGAGATGGTAAGACAATGAATCATGGGATAGAAAGGTGTGAGACAGTAAGGCAATGAATCCTGGGACAGAAAGAAGGTGTGCGATGGTAAGACAATGAATCCTGGGATAGAAAGAAGGTGTGAGACAGTAAGGCAATGAATCCTGGGACAGAAAGAAGGTGTGAGATGGCAAGGGAATGAATCTTGGGATAGAAAGAAGGTGTGAGATGGTAAAGCACTGAATCCTGGGAAACAAAGAAGGTGTGAGATGGTAAGACAATGAATCCTGAGATGGAAAGAAGGTGTGAGATGGTAAGGCAATGAATTCTGGGAAATAAAGAAGGTGTGAGATGGTAAGACAATGAATCCTGAGATGGAAAGAAGGTGTGAAATGGTAAGGCAATGAACCCTAAGATATAAAGAAGGTGTGAGATGGTAAGGCAATGAATCCTAAGATAAAACAAAGATTACCACCTGTATTAGAATGAAAGGATGGCAACCCATGAATAGATATGTACTGTGGGCAGAATTTCTGAACTTTTAAGTTTTGTTGTTGAAAAAATGTAGCCAATAATACACACTGGAAAGGAATCTTATGAGAATGTGACATGTGAGACATTTATTCTTAACAGGATAAATGCATTAACTAAGCTGTCCCAGCTAGATAAAAAAGTGGGAAATTTAAGAGCAAATCAGCATGGTAGTCCATGGTCCACAAGCATAAACTATAGGTTCATAGCTACTCACTAGGCCATTGATCACTGAGGTTCTTTTGGAAGCCTAGCCATACATTCTCAGGAAGTTTTTAACTCTTGTATTTTAAGTATGAATAACCTGCAGATGAGCAGAACATTTACATATTACCCATATCCATGAGGGTCAAAAGTGATACAACAGGGACAAATCTATAGTTACCCATGCATTCTTCCAGATTACATTTGAACAGAGTATGAGACGTTCTTTGCTTTATGTGGACTGAAAGATGATTCAAAGGAGGTAGTATTATCTGTGATACATATCTCTTTGTGTTCAGCATGAGGCTCCCTTTTATGTTGCAAAAGAGATTTAGTTCTTTTGAGTGAGTGTTTATGCCCCCATTGGACTTGAAAATGTACAGTAGATCTGACAGGACAGGGTCTGTTGAGGCTCTGTATGGAAGGCAGAGATCACCCCTCAGTTGTCTGTGTGACACTGAGAAGAGGGACAAGACTTTCAGATGGTCTGTATAGTTTTTATGATTTTAGGTGCTTGATTTTCTTAGTAAGAAAGTTTTGTGGGTATTCGAGTTTCATCAAATGTTTGGACAGATATATATATATTGAAGGAGTGCATTATACTCAATGATTGGCCTGATAATTGTGGAATATCACATCCCTGGACCTGGATACACGTCTCTCAAGTATGCCTCTTTAAGAGGAATATACCTCATTTGGGGTCTTAAAAAGTTCCTGTTCCTCGAAGTTCCACATTGAAAGGTTCTGTCACACATTCAGTGTTAGTAATTTTTAACTGATATTCATGGTAGATAAAAATGAATCATATTAATTCACTAAAATATTTTTTATAAGTAAAAGCAGCATATTTTAACCATCCTATGACCTTCTTAGTTGTTGTTAGTAATCCATGAGTATGTGTTACACATTTTGCCCATTTGTTCCACATTATGAGGGCTAGTGTTCCTCATTTTGGAGACAGAACGCTGAGAGCTATACCTAGATGCCATACACTCAGTAATATGATGTGCAATGAAAAAGCACTTTCTTCCAATAGTGGATACGTGGTGATCCAAAGATGTTGTCTACATAGGTTCCCAGCTCCCTAGCTTCTGGATCAATTCACAGGGGTGTGCTGTAAATGAGATAGTTGCAAGGAACTTATTGCTTGTCCAGTGATGCATTTATACATTACCTGTCATTTTGTTTGGTTTGGGAAAGACCTCTTGGAGGATCTTGGTGTCCCCTGGGGAGTTTATGATGGCATCAAGTTTGCAGTTATCTGCAAACTTGGTCAGCTACATACCCTTAACATTAGCTTGACCTTCAAGGAGAAAATGTTAAAGAAGAGTGGACCAAGGACTGAACCCTAGGGTACGCCATTAGTGACAGGTCATTTGAAAGTGATAGAGCCACCTACCTTTACTACCTGGGGTGTATTTGTGATCCAAACCTACTATTCAGTGAGTTACACAGGGATTTATATTTAGCTTGGAGTGCTTATCTATGACACATGAGTGTGGGATGGTGTCAAACACCTTTGCTAGGCATAGATATGCAGTGTGCACTGATTTGCCCTCATCCATTGCTTCAGTAGGTTTTTCAAAGAAATCAACCACATTAAGTAGGCAGGGTCTTTACTTGGTGAATCCAAATTTGATTGCATCAAGAGTCTGTAGGTAACCTATATCTTTATTTATGAATTCCATAATGATCCTTTTCACACCCTACAGATGAAGTTAGTCAGGCTTATGGATCTATAATTAACAGAGTCCGTTGAAGCTCCACCTTTATGATACACCTACAACCCAGTGTACAGTTTTGGATACCTTAGAAATTAAAGAATATTTTGTTGGTATTTATTATGCAAAAGATTTGTACTAAGATGGCAAAGGGAACAGTAAGGACAAAGCAAATGGGAATTTAGATGTTCAAGAAAAGAGGAGAGTAGCTATACATGATATAAGCTTACTGTATTGTGAGATGTCATGTGAGATCAGTGGAGCTCAGAATAAATTATGGAGGAGGGTTACTGGTAGTAGCTAGAAGAAGAACATTTTCAAATCAGGTTTAGGGATATGGAGTGAGGCCCTGGAATGTCTTGACACTAAAAAGACAGTGCTACAAAGAACATACAAACATTGTAGTTTAAGACAGACTAGAAGAGGTAGTAGGTAAACAGGGCCGCTTCATATCTATGTTTTACTGAGTCATAATAAGGGTTTAAGATGCAGGACAATACTGTGGTTGTAGAGCCTAGCACTCAAATGAAATGATATCCCCTAATGTTGGAACAAAGTAGCTTAAACTGTTTTCTGCCAAGAAGTAGCCTCTTCCATTTTATGTTATTACAGTGTTATTCAGAAATGCTTGGTAATTATTCTACTTAGTAAAGACACCAGCACTTTCTGAAAGCAATGACATCACCATAGACTCTGAACTGTATCTCACAACAGGGATGGCAGTCAGCTTTGTTCTGCCAAGAAATGAAACAAGATAGATGTTGCTCTTATTTCTGCCTTCATCTCTGCTTCCTAATATTTATTGCCTTTATTGTTTAGCAATTAGGAACTGCAAATATTTTTCCTAATAAGGTTCACCATAAAATAGGTCTACAGATAAAAACAATTAATTTTGTTATTTCTTAGCTCAGGCTTGTTACAGACATTATCTGGTTGGACAAGGGGTGCTAGTGATTTATAATGTCATATAATTGGCAACAGCGGCATGAAATGAACCAGTAAATGCAATTTGACATATTCTAATAGGTTGACAAAGGCTGTTTTCCATTTGACATATTTTACAATGGACATAAATAACTTTAACTCGATTGGAAAACCAAACCTGTCAACTTATCTGAGTACGTCAGATTTTATTTTCCAGCTGAGGAAGTTCCCAACAGCTGTTGACAATAGTAAATTGAATAAAATATTCAGAGTTAGTCAGAATGTATGCCTGTTAATAAAATGAATCATTATGTGGGTTATGGAGTGAGTAATCCAGGATTAATAGAAAATAAATTTGTATAAAAGTTGGAGCTAAACAAAGGTTTGTCAATATGCATGTTATATAAACATAAGAAAATCAAAAGCTGAAGTGTATACTTTTCTTATACATAGTATATGATGTAGAACCAGTAATAAATACACATCAAAATAAAACCATTATTATTTTGTGGAGAGGTTTCGCCTATTAGGTCCTGAAAATCAACAGTAATTAAATAACTCATGCAACTGTTAACTTAAAACAGTGTTATATGCATTGTATTCAAAAAACATTGCAAGAAAACTCAAAATAACTGTTTTACTACAGTAGCAATAATGGGTATAACAGCCCCCTCACTGTAACACTTACTATATTTGACAGCTACCTTTCTAATATTATGTTCATTTATTTTATGATAGTATATAAAACACAATTTTACATGTTTACTTCTGTGCTCACGTTTATGTGAAATGGAAAGCGGTTAAAAACAGAGACCGCACATTCATGACAATTTTGGGGATCCACTATATCACTATATACATATAGTTTTATATATATATATATATATATATATATATATATATATATATATATATACGGGAAGACACACTCTTGCACTGATTGATATGACACACACACACACACACACACACACACACACACATGTGCGCATGCGTGCGCACACACACCTGCTCATGTACAACATGCACAGGCAAACATGCACACGCACACTTATGATCATGTGCACATGCACACTCATACACACATATACATGGGCACTCACACACACACACACACACACACACACACACACACACACACACACACACACAGTCATACACACACATGCACACACTCTCACAAACACTCACACACACTCACACACATGGTCAGATTCCAAACAATTAATTCTTCTCTCAGTCTTCTGCACAGCATCTATGATACATTGTAGAACAGAAATAATTCTACAAGAAGGCTTGTACACTGTGTATGCAAAACCATTGTGGCCTTCAGAATGAGGTACATGCATTCCACAAGTTCTACTAGGTGTCAAACTGTGTGGGTATGCATAAATTGGTGGCACATACCTGGAAATCCAAGTATGTACCTCCAGGTATATATGTACAGTAGCAGCAGCAGCCACAATCTGAAGATCAAACACCACAGTGCATAGCTGTGTCCATCATCAGGTTAGACTGAGCACATAGTGGTCTACATAAGCTTTTGAAGCACACTGACCTTGCAATCCACATGCATCCTCACAGGATGGCTGCCTAAGTTGGCGTATAGAAACATGGTACAAATAAGCGAAAAAACAACTGCAGGACGAACCTCTATGGTAAACACAAAATCCACAGCTAGAAAAGTAAACAGGAACCAGCGTTTCTTTCCTTTTTAATGATTTATTCAGTTCTCCAAAGGTGCACAAAAAATGAATCAAGCGCTTTCGCCCGGGCACTCCCAGGCTTTATCAAGATACTGAATTAAACTACTCTTGGGTTTTTTATACATGCAGCTTAATTGGTTAATTGTTTAATTAAAAAATAATTTATTAGGTTAACATTTAAAATTTAAAAATGTATGTTTGCTTAAAGCTATCACAGTTATTAAAATATCTCAACCATATATAAGGTATTAAATGTTAGGTGTAAAACATAAAATGCATCTATTGAATGTCATGAAAGACTTCACTTGTAATTCGGTGAATAAATACATGAACTTTGTAATAAATCATTAAAATAGGTCTTTTAAGGTACTGTGCAAAACTAAATTTAAACTAGTTATTTCATTGTTTTTGACCACATTACAGTTGTGGTAATTTTTGTGCAGTAAAGCAACTTTAATTTGTATTTTAAAAACTTGTGTTTAAAAACAGTATTAAATTCTTGTTGTTAAAATAATAAACCATAAATAAATAAATAAATACCCATGCTCGTCCTGGATGTATAAGTACCTAAATACTATGTCATATTTAAATACTTCGGTATAAAACCATCACTGTTATAAGCTGATAGAACAAATGCACTGCTCGCAACATAAGTAATACAAAACAATCTAATATAAATATAACTTATGATCATATTTCATTATATAGTTAAAATTCATTTTTTCATTGAATAAATTACTTACATATTGGTATTGTATTGTAAAAGCTTGAAAACTCCTGTGTAGAAAAATATGATTTTAAAAAACTTGATTTTGAAAATTAGTTCTTTGCATAAACTTATTTTTTGTTTGTTTATTATAATTTAGCTCTTCTCTGTTTAAGAACACTACTGATACTCAGACATTCGTTCAACCCTGGTGCTTTTGACGAGTTCAATTTTATTTGCCATACTAATTCTCTGTATTCTAGAGATGTTTCCCAATCACCCCCTCTAATATCACCTTTGACTTGTTCTAGTACCAGGAATTTTAGAGACATTTCTTTGCACAATAGTGAGTGTTTGTAAAATGCGTTTGTTTCTTTTTTATTTTTAATTTCATAGAGGTGCTCATACACCCTCCTCTTCAATGTCCTTTCTGTTTTTCCCACGTAAAAGCATAAACAGTGTTGACAAATTCCCAAATATACTATGCCTTTCGTATTACAGTTGAAATGGCCTATGGGAAATAGACCAATTTTCTTGGATTTTAAAAATAATCCTGTGTTGTTAAGCATGTAGGGGCATTGCTTGCAAGCATTGCATTTGTAAGTGCCCCTCATTAGTTGGTTGTTATAGATATTACTTGCCATTTCTCTTTCGAATAGGTCTTTTAGGTTGTTGTTTCTCTTCCTAATAAAATTTGGCAACGTTGGAATTAATTTGTTAATCTCCATGTTGTTGGATAGAATAGGCCAATATTTGGTTATAATGGCCTCTATGTCAACACTATTACTGCTAAATGTGTATGAAAAAGCATGGCTTTTGTGGTTATTATTCTCTATGCTTTCTTTGTTTCCCCTGATATTTAATGGTTCTTTGCCAAGTAATGGTGAATATTGATTCTTCCTCTTTGCCCAAATTTCAGTAGCCAGTGTGTTGAATAAACTCATAGGGTAACTTTTTTCAATAAATAATGTTTTTAAATATTCTACCTCAACTTGAAACAAATTGTCGGTTCTACAAATTCTCGAGGCTCTGATCAATTGTCCTTATAGAAACATGGTGCTAACATCTACATGGGTGTGCTTTGATACTTACTGTGATATGGCATCTAACTAAAAAAAAAAAAAAAACGCTGGTAGGGACCAATTATAGCTGGAAAAATAGAAAAGGAAAGAAAAAGAAGACAAGATTCCCTACATTCCCAAATTCCCACATATCTAAATATGCTAACTCTGATGTCACACAGCAGTGGGGCTAAGGAAAAACGTTTTAAATTTTATATGAATTTTTACATATTTTAATAGATTTTCCTTTTGCTTTGTTGTTTTTTTTTATTCTTATAGCTTTAAATAACTAATTGTTGGTTGATTACTTAATTAATGATTCTTTTTAAATGTTTGGTGCTTTCTCTCCAATTTCCCCTAGAAGAGCTTTTTAAACAAGGCACTAAAACTCAAGAGTTAATTTTCTGCTAAACTTTTTCATTAAATTATCTATTTATTTTTATTTGAGGTCATTTTTATTACTTTTTTCCAAGTAGTTTTATAGTAAGGAAAACCTTCCTTATCCCAGTGTTCTGAGATCTCAGTCATTTATATTTCCAACTCAGAAATGACAACATCCATCCATCTACAACCCTTTTCCTATTTTTGTACACAGGGTTGGGGTGTCACTACACCAGTGACAATCAACTACAGCCAAGATTTACATGGCCAGGTGACTAGCCATGCTGCAGTAGTTTATTCCACACCAAACACTCACACCTATGGCCAATTTAGAGTGTCCAATCCGACTACTGCATGTCTCTGGAATATAGGAGGAAACCAGAGCACCAGGAGGAAACCCACACAAACACAGGGTTATCATGCAGTCTCCACACACAAGACACCCCAGCCAAGAATCAAACCTGGGAACCTCTTACTGTGAGGAGAGAATGATATCCACTGTGCCACTAACATATTGATAATTATATTGCTTTGTTTAATGGTGGCATGAAATAAACAGTGGCTGTAGTTATCTGGAGACATGCACACATGAATAACTTAGAGGGTGGAAACCAGTCTGAATGTTATGGAAGTGACATGGCTAATCAATGACGACTAATATTCTGCAGCATTTGCTTGTGTCTTAGCTGAAGAGAGACTGCAGTAATGTGTGTGATCTTTTCATCCAGTCCTGTTGTTATAGAGGGGGGTAAAGCCCCCCTACAACCCAGCCCCCCCCAAGTTCAACTAGTGATTTGGGTACCTACTGGAATTGGCATGGGGGAAGGGAAATAACTGGGTTAAATGCTCAACTCCCTTCAGGTGGGAGGGGAGAGGTGTATGCCCATGGTACACCCTCTTGTAACAGAATTGTTAGTGGAAACTGAGGATCACACAGGGGTGCTTGTTTGGAGGGGTGCAACTGACCATGTCATGTGGAGGTGTAGCATGCATCACATGGGTCCATTGCATATCAACAGCTTGGATGACAACAAGAATGTGTGGGCAGTTAGTGGGCACTATCGGCAAGGATGACATTAATAGGAGATTCAGCGTACAAAAACAAACTTCTTAAAAAACAAACTTGTCAAGAAAGTCACAGGCAAACTCCAACCGATGTGTTAGTTGCTTTTAATCAATGTACACTTTCATTTGGCTCCCTGGCCAGACTTCTTCAGACTTAAAAAGTTTCATCTAAAAACATTCCAATAAAATATAGCATAGCAAAATCACATGCTTCAACACCACCAATGGTAGTGCACAGCCCTCACATTAATCAACACAATAATTGTTAGCACCTATCCGCCCTTTACAAGTATCCATTACATGCCTAAGAACAAACAGTGGATAGATAAATCTAACCTCACATTCACATATTTTAAAAACTCTGTTAGATTAGGCATTTGAAGATGCAAGATAAATCTGGCAACAGTAAATCAAGTGCGGATAGAATCACTACTTGAAATAAATCCTATAACAGTTAACATATCAAGCAGAGGGAGACAAATCCCTTACATAGGTACTTTAAGGATGCATCAGTCACAGAAAGGGAAAATGGCACCTTCTTGTTGAAATTTAATAAACACAAACAATCACATTTGTATAACATTCGGCACATTCTTACCATTTAGTCTTACTGCCAACGGCCCCCTTTAAGCTGGATGACGTATACGGACCTTCATAGTGGCTCTTTTTTATATATAAATAGCTCTTTTTCAGCCAGTTTACACATTTCCAAAGATAACTGGAGTCAGCACAATGAACGTATACAACCCCTCCTTCACAAAGTTGATGTGATGGCAGGCCTCTTTTCTCAGAGCTCTGCCCATAAGAACTCACTCGTAATCAAGTGGGTGTGTTGTGTTGCCTTAAGACTTATCAGTCAACAGCAACAACAAAACCTACATCGCTCCACAAGAAAATGCTCATCCATCAGAGCAATGAGCGGAAATAACAGATACATCACTTTAAAAGCTAGAGCTATTGTGTCTATATTATATTATCGTATGATGAAAATAGCGAACGCTATTTCATCGTACCGATAATATCTAAATAACAAAATATCGTACAAAAGGAACAGTGAATTTTTTTTCCCAGGGAAAAAAATTTGCTGCTCCATAAAAAAAAAAAAAAACACCCCCACTTAAATATACCAACTCCAAGATCGCAACATAGTGGAGGAAATGGCAAAGTCCCGAAGACGGCTCACCGAATTTTTTCCCTGGAAGAAAATTCAATGTTCCATGACTTCACTATTTTTCCATTTCGACAGCATCAGATCGACTAAATAGCATTCGTTATTTAGTCCATTTGATACTGTCATATAGACCCCAGCTATCATAGTGAATGAATATACCTACTCTAAGCAGCACTCTTAGTATTAGCGCTATAATCAGAGAAACCTACTAGGCTGAATAAAGCCAATCAAGAATTTAAAATAAGATAGAATGACATAAAACAGAACCAGATGGTTCTCTGATTATAGCGCTAATACTAAGAGCACTGTGTAGAGTAGGAGTATTCATTAACTATGGTAGCTTTGGCTTTTAAATTGATGTATCTGTTATTTCTGCTCATTGCTTTGATGGATGAGCATTTTCTTGTGGAGCGATGTAGGTTTTGTTGTTTCTGTTGACTGATAAGTCTTAAGGCAACACAACATGCCCACTTGATTACGAGTGAGTTCTTATGGGTGGAGTTCTGAGAAGAAAGGCCTGCCGTCACGTTAACTTTGTGAAGGAGGGGTTGTATACGTTTATTGTGCTGACTCCAGTTATCTTTGGAAATGTGTAAACTGGCTGAAAAAGAGCTATTTATATATAAAAAAGAGCCACTATGAAGGTCTGTATACGCCATCCAGCTTAAATGGGGCTGTTGGCAGTAAGACTAAATGGTAAGAATGTGCCGAATGTTATACCAATGTGATAGTTTGTTTGTGTTTATAAAATTTTAACAAGAAGGTGACATTTTCCCTTTCTGTGACTGTTGCATCCTTAAAGTATCTATGTAAGGGATTTGTCTCCTTCTGCTTGATATGTTAACTCTTATAGGATTTATTTCAAGTAGTGATTCCATCCGCACTTGATTTACTGTTACCAGATTTATCTTGCATTTTTAAATGCCTAATCTAACAGAGTTTTTAAAATATGTGAATGTGAGGTTAGATTTATCCGCCCACTGTTTGTTCTTAGGCATGTAATGGATGCTTGTAAAGGGCAGATAGGTGCTAACAATTATTGTGTTGATTAATGTGAGAGCTGTGCACTACCATTGGTGGCGTTGAAGCATGTGATTTTGCTATGCTATATTTTATTGGAATGTGGTTAGATGAAACTTTTTTAAGTCTGAGGAAGTTTAGCCAGGGAGCCAAACGAAAGTGTGCATTGATTAAAAGCAACTAACACATCGGTTGGAGTTTGCCTGTGACTTTCTTGACAAGTTTGTTTATTAATAGGAGATTCACTAGCAATATATTTTGAAAACCTACATATTCGAACAGTTTATTACATTATAGTAGTTGCCATCCTGATTTCAAAAGAGGGCAATTGTTAAAAGTCAGGCAGTTACACTGACAAGGTTAGTTACTGAAGACGACACTTTTTCTCTTGAATGTGGCAAACTTGTACGCATGTTTACCCATAAGGGGTATCCCTTGGACTTGGTCCTTAAGATAATTGAAGTCAAGTCCAAAAGGGAAATGGGTATTTTTTGCCCTATTTTGCGACAAGAAGGTCTATTGAACAGCTGATGGTCACAGCCACTGATTTGGACAATGTACAAGGATCTTGGGTTGCCACCTTTTCAAATGCCCAAAGTGGGACATTTTTGGTACAAACGTCAGATTTTGCAGGCCAAAACAAACCCATGGCCAGTACACAAGACAGAACTTCACATCTTTGCCTAAATAAAAGCTTATTCTTGTAGTATTGTAGTTGCTTATTCTGTTTCTTATAACATTTAGGTGTCTCTGATACAGAATAACTGTTTTATGCAACTATTACATAAAATATAGGTAATAATTTTGTCCTGAAATCTCAGGACATTTACCAATTTTACAATTTTTTTGCAGGACACAACTGACCAAAGAGGGACTGTCCCTCTCAAAGTGGGACAGGTGGTAACCCTACAAGGATCTTGCTTTTACATGTAACATTGGGGATTACCAAAACATTTTTTTTAATGTGGATAAAGTGGCTGAAGAGGTTTGGTATCTAAAAGAAAAAAAATAAGAGAGGGATCTGTTGGCAAAAATGCATGGAACAGCATACCTTAAACTGAAGGGCTTTGAGACCCAGGGGATTCCAAAAACTGTTTTAAGTGCCTATGTTCTCTCTACTCAAACAGGTTAAGAGTTTTGCCCTTTAGGAACACTCTGTCCCAGACATTCAGAAAGGATACAGAACAAGCAGAACCACCAGGGAATGAGGCATGAATGATGCTGGAAGAACACTGGTTGGGAGAATCACTGGAATTATTCCAAACATGGTCAGAGCAAGAGAAAGAATTGAGTTTTTCTGCAACTTTTAGTTTTGTGGAGTCTTTGGAGAATACAGGCCCAAGTCTGGTACACAACACCACAGGTGACTTTATTTTGTATAATTTTACTTTTAATGGTTATGGAATTGAACATGCAGCTCATTTGAGTAAAGGTCTTAATTTTATACCTCCAGTTGGTTCTAATATTTTTGATTTAGTTACTGACCTGAGGTTGTTTTTGAGAAAAGTAAACTGTAAATTGCTGTTTTATGACAATAACAGTGGTGAGTTTTGTCCCAACCCTTTGATCAGAAAGAGTCTTTTCAACCCACCCGTACCTTTGGTTTTGTTTGAGAAGCTCTGTGAGTTTGAGTTTCATAATATTTTAGCTAAGAACAAGGACTGAAACTGTTGGAACTTAACTGACACTGAATTTAAATGACTGAAATCTCTGTCAGGATTAACACGTGCGAGTAATGAAACCTGACCGGGGGGGGGGGGTATTGTTATTTTGACCAAGGTAGACTATTTGCAACACATGTACACTCATGGTTTTGATGAAAATTTTTATGAGGAGAATTCTCTGAATGTTGTGCATTTATCATACAAAAATATTGATTTTTTTTACTTCATAACTTGGTTATGCAAGGGCAGGTAGGTTCTGAAATGTATTTCTTTTTATGTGTAAAACACCTAAGGGTGCCAACTATTTTTGGACTGCCTAAAATTCACAGAAGCATAACTGCCCAGCCTATTAGGCCGATAGTGGACTCCGGTAAATCCAAAATTCATCCTTTAGTGAAGTATGTGGATGTTAAACTGAAGCCTTTTGTTGAATAGTTTGAATATTTATGTTGAGATTCATGGGATTTTTCTCAACCAGCTTAAAATGTCGAGTTTTCTGAGGATTTTATTTTTTTTTTAACTGTGGATGATAACCTATTCACTGTTATACCCTACTATGTTGGATTGGAATGGTTTTATGAGTTCATGTGTGAATGCACAAGTTTAAGTCATGTTGAGATAAGTACTTTGCACATATTTATGGAATAGATTTTGCAAAAGAATTTTGTTTTTTTGGATGGACAATTCTTTTTACAAAAGAAGGTGTTGCCATGAGTGCCCCCACTTTTGCAAACACTGTTTTGCTTCAGTGAGAAAGGAAGATCTTATTCCCACATTTTGGTGACATAAACCACCCCCCCATGGAAATTATTTGTGCATTCTTTGAATGACATCTTTATGTTATGGCTAGCAGTAGAGGAAGGTATTGATGGGTTTATTAATTTTCTAAATAACAGTACTTTTTTACGTTTTACACATTTATAGTTGTACTGTTATTAGTTATCTGGATGTTACTATTGGCAAGGATGACATTAACAGGAGATTTACTAGTAATATATTTCGATAACCTACATATTCAAACAGTTTATTACACTATAGTAGTTATCCTGACTTTCAAAAGAGGGAGATTGTTAACAGTCAGGCAGTTAGACTGACTAGGTTAGTTACTGAAGGTGACATTTTTTTCTCTTGAATGTGACAAACTTGTATGTATGTTTACCCATAGGGGGTATCCCTTGAACTTGGTACTTAAGATATTTGATGAAGTCGAGTCCAAAAGGGAAAAGGGTATTTTTTCCCCTATTTTGTGACAAGAAGGTCCCAAAGAAATGTTTGCTCCCAATAGAAGGGTTACATCTAGATACACCACCTCTTTTGTCAAGAAATACACAGTACACCACACTAAAATTTTTGAGGTACTGCAGAGAAACTGGGTGCTTTTCTCATTTTGAGAAGTAAACAGGAATTATTGATGATGTACCCCAGTTACTATTTAGAAGGGGAACATCCAACAGTATTTGGAAAGTGATGATACTTTCTGTATGTCCCACACGAATAAGAAAAATGGGACTTGTAATTGTAACACAAGAGGTGTTGTATCTATTGCTTTATGCACTGAGTGTTGTTCCTTCTATGTGGGTAAAACACAGCGGAGGTTCAGGGACCGGATATATGAACACACTCGGGACATTAGAAACAAGAACATAAATAATGGTCTGTTTAAGCACATCTCTGAATATCCTACTCACAAGTTTTTGTTTGGACATTGTTCACAGGGATATTCATGGTAGGCCATGGGAGGATTTTATTGAATTCAGTGAGTTAAAAATTGCAAATTCACTTGAATTATTTTACACCCCATGGTCTTAATGACAATATGTCTATTATCAGTGTATTAAAATTGTGTTCTTGGTGTATAAACCTGGTAATTTATTTATGGAAATTGTTTTTGTTAAGCAATGACTTGCCACAGAGTTTTTATATGCTAATCTGCTTATTGTTTAATTACGATCATGTGATGGGGAAGAGCGACTTTTCAGTGGCTTGATTTATTTATTTATTTTTTTTGTATTCTGAAGAAGTCTTGTTGATACATACAGACAAAAGTGCTCAATTTAACTGTGTGCCTTCTGTTTTTCCCACCTATGTAAAGAATGTGTGGGTAGTTAGAGCTAAAGAGAAAGCCCTGCTGTCCTTCACAGATGATGGCAGAACTAGTACACTGGCCCCTTACCCCACTAGGGAACAAATGAGTAATAGGGCTCCATCTCACCCCAGAGGAAATTAATGGGTCAATAAAGTAGCCGACAGGTTAAGGTCAGTAGTCAAAGAGGAATACCAGGGTGAAAAGAACACACAAAAACATGCATTACCTTATTAGTGGGCATGATGCTTTAGTTATCAGTAGACAGCAAATAACCTCTGCTACCGCTGAATCAAAAACATTAGACCATGGTTTCTGTTGTCTGAAGTAGGTCAGGCGGATCCTTAGCATTGTCTGCCATAGTAATTTGACTGCTAGTAGTGAAATTTGCTCTGTTGGTTAATAATATGCTGGTGTGCACTGGTTGATTTGTGTCAATTATGTGTTTATACAGGTGTGTGACACACATCTGCAGGACTAGATAGCAAATAAGTCACTCCATAGCCAGATGTAAAGAAGAAAAAGCAAGATGAAAATTCAGTTAAATATGGATAGTCACAGTGCCGCCACAGACTTGTTCTTCCATCAGCTTCTAGAATTGTTAATATTTGGACTATTCTGTAAAGGTAAATAATAGATGTATTTCAGTTGGCTAGAAACAGATCAGTGGTAAGACTGGGGATTATTATCAGGGATACTGTTGTAGACATCATGGATTGCAGTCCGCTAGGCACCATACAGTCTGGTTTCATGTTATTAGAATTTGAATGATGGTATATGCAGCGGTGGTACGGCGGTAGCGTTGTTACCTCACAGCAAAAGATTCTCCCATTCAATTCTCGGCTTGGCTTGGGAGTGCCTTCTGTGTGGAGTCTGCATGTCCTCCCCGCGGTTGGGTAGCAATCGGAAGACGTGCGTGTGTAAATGGGCGTGCCTTCGTTGAAGGTTGGGCATCGAGCTGACACCTCGGCATTTCATAAAAATCTACTGCCAATCATTAACAGACCGGAGTTCCGCTGTAGTGACACCTTACCGGGAAAAGCCAAAAGACAAACAACAACAGAATTTGAATGATGGTACGTGCAAGTCCTTAATTTTATTAGGAATGATTTTAAGAAGCAGAACCGTACCTCAGAAAATAGCTTTATATGCAGATTGCAAGTGATTAGAAATACAGCAGAGTCAGTCATGGGGTGTGTAATTAAGGTGTCCAGATACTGTGTAAAATATATAAATAACTTTATATATATATATATATATATATATATATATATATATATATATATATAAATAAATCCAATGGAAACTAGACTACTATGCTCAGTGAAAGCAGTCAAGGAAGGACAAATATGACTGAGTTCAGAAAATCCAAGAAGATAAAGGGAATCAAAAATAAGGTGCATCAAGTAAATCGAGGAAGTCTGCAAAGTGAAGAATGATGCAAACAGCGTAATAATGTTCTAGAGGTATCGACATGGTAATGAGACCGTTTCAGGCATATAAGTGAAAAAAGCAAGTACTGGGAATATAGACTTTAGGGGGGAACAGTACAGCAGTTTATGCAGAACAGGCTCATGAGGAAAAACAAGATATCTTAAGATAGTCCTTCTACTATAACTCCAGATGGAGAGAAGCAAGGGAGGAGGAAGAGTCATGGACATAAACACGTGACCTTTTGCAAAGAAAAAGTCTCCTAAGGGACCAGATGTTTCTAAAATTATCTAGGAATGACTGCATAAACTAAAAAGTATCAAAGAAATTCTGGGAGATGCCATGCGACCATCTCAATGACTTAGTAAATGGTTTCATTGAAAAAGACTGGTATGTTCTTATCATTTAAGGTGGCAATAAGAAAGGTAGCAACTGTAAGCTAGCTAATCCCACCTCAGTATTAAATTAAGATGGAGATCATTCTAGGGGACAAGATGAATAAGTGTGCTGCCCCCCCCCCCCCCGATGTATAAGTGGTGATTTTTTTCCATCTCCATCATGGAAACCATGCCAACTGTGCATGCTCATGAGTCCATGCATCCCTCCCCACCCCCCCCTAAGTAAGATGAGTGGGACATGTCCCTTCACCTCCCCCTCCCTATCTTTGTCGGAGAATGGCATGACCACTAACATAACCTTCATTGGCCAGGTGGCAATCAGTGCTCCATCTGTCTGAACCACCCAGACTTTATTTGTGAAAAAATCTTTGGAAGTTTCTGTATAAACATTTTCCAGCACAAATAAAAAGAATTGATGAGCTGAGGTAAAATATAAAGTGGTCATCTGAAATGATAACAGCCCTAAATAGCATGTACTGCAGTCTAACAGGCTAAGTTCCAGGAGAAAGTAGCAGAATTACAGAACTCACAGAAGTCATTTGTGGCAAAACTACAAGACCAATCTTAGATCAGGATCTAAAAATCTTGGCATATCGGGTGTTCAGAAGCATGAAATTTAGTACAAAGTCTAGGGAATGTAATTTATAAACTACTGGCTCATTGTAAGAATGTAACTGTAGAAATAACCAAAGCATACAGTTAGATAGGTAGCACCACATTCAGTAGCAGTCAAAATTTAAGATCAAATTAATAAAGCCAGGTATCACCTCTTGATTATTCTAAACCCAAATCTTGCAATTATTCTATGAAGACTTGGACATTTTGTATGATATATTTTTTTTAGCTTTTTCACATTCTTCTTTTCTTAAGTAGTCCCTTTTTATCTCATTTATGTGTGAACGGATAAATAGTAAGCCTGGAATACAACTGAGAAGGATCCCAAACATAGGTAATGTATTATTTAAATGTATGATTGAACAATTCTGGATGATGTGCTCTCTATACATGTAAATAGCATGAATTGCTTTTCTAAACAACAAAACATTATGAAGTACATTGAGTTAAAGCAAGAGCCTGTTTTGAGACAGGAATCTCATTTTGAGCAACAAGTCGTTTGCACATTAAAATTGTATACAACTGGATGAAAGAGATTTTGTACAAATAATAATTCTAAGCAGTCTGCAGGCATTTGCATAATTTTAAAGCAAGCAGGAAATTATGTAATAGATGAAGCTATGGAGGGTAGAATTTTGGTGGTTACACTTAAATGTAGAATATCTTGAAAGATAGTTGTCTCTATATATACCCCATTTGAAAAATACAAGGAATTTTTAGTAACTGTATCACAAGTGTTATAGTATGTGGAGTCAGGAGCAATCTTTTTAGGAGGAGGATATTAGAATGTCATTCTCTGTCGTAATCATAATGTCATTGCATTGATTTATGCAGGAAGAATCATTGGTGGATTGGTAATGAGTTAAAAAAGAAAAAGTGCATTTGTATATAGCACATATGCATAAGGTGGGTAGTAAAACTCATTTACTTTCAGTGACTTCTGATTTATTAACCACACAAGTACTTCCATACTCTGTTCATACCTAAACATGGCTAAAAGGTCATGAGGATTCCTATGCCTGCACAATGCGTCTGCAGGAGTTAATTACCGCTAACATATATACCAGCGATGATCTTCTCGTCATGGTAGTAACTGCATTTCAGCAACATACAAGCTAGTCTATAATGAGGTCATGACTCTAAATTGTAAAATAATGCATTTTGAGAACAGGACCTTTCTAGCTTGAGCTATACAGCTGACACTAGGCCCTTTCATGAATTCCTGGATATGAATTTGTTGTGTTAACTACAGGGGCAATACAAAAACAATATAACAATGTCAATTAGTTTTAATACATTATGAATTCACTTTAAGCTGTTATGTACACTAGTGCACAGGTATATATCATCTCAGAATTAAACCTCTGAAAGCATAAGGTAAAAAAAACTTGGAAATCCATCTAGAATGGTTAACTAAGGTGTTCTCCATGAATTATGAAAGATATATTCAGAATAAGAAACATAACGAATTAGAGTAATTAGAGTAAGATCAATGCAGATACAATTATGCAATATGGAATTATGTAGGTACACCATTAGCTAGTCAGTGTAGGAAAAAGAAATATCAGGATTCTATTATTAAGTTGTGGGATGAGCAAAATAATTATTATACATCTACTAACATAAAATGATATTGTTTTGAACAATTTTCTCAACTTTATAGTTTTCACTGGGAAAGTGAGTTTTTAATTGATCAATGGCTTAAATACATCAAGAGGAAAGATTTTGTCTTGACTATGAATCTTCTTCCTTACAAGTAATTAAACCTCTCAAATGTCCAGATTTTTGCCTTATATTTTTGGTCTGTTCCACATAATTTTTTTTTCCTAGCAAATACTTGATGACTGAAGTCACTAAATAATGACAGATATTTGAGGTTCACACTTCATGTTCATGAGAAAATGCATGCTAAAGCAAAAAGTGTTGTTCTAGATACTTTCAAGGTTAACAAGAGCAATGTTTAAAATCTGTTTCTGATTTTTGGGCCTTTGTTCCATTATCTTTGGCTTTGTCCAGATTTCTTGTGTTAAAGAGTTTGAGAGATATGCAAGTAATTATGCAGCTGATAATGTCACTAAAGAAAATAAAACAACCAGTTCAGGCAGATACATGGCAGAGTTTTATCAGACCCGTAATAATAATTAGTGCCCTTTGAAACAAATGAAGCAATATCATATTAAACCTCAGTTTAACCTCTATGATATTTGCAGATGACATTGTGATATGTAGTGAGAGTAGGGACCAGGTTGAGCAGACCCTGGAGAGGTGGAGATGTGCTTTAGAGAGGAGAGGAGAGGAATGAAGGTCAGCATGGCTAAAACAGAATATATGTGTGTAAATGAGAGGGAGGGTAGAGGAATGGTGAGGATGCAGGGAGTAGAGTTGGTAAAGGTGGATGAGTTTAAGTACTTGGGATCAACAGTTCAGAGTAATGGTGAGTGTGGAAGAGAGGTGAAGAAGAGAGGGTACAGGCAGGGTGGAATGGGTGGAGAAAAGTGTCAGGAGTGATTTGTGACAGATGGGTACCAGTAAGAGTGAATGGGAAGGTCTACAAGAGGGTAGTGAGACCAGCTATTTTATATGGGTTGGAGATGGTGGCATTGACAAAAAGGCAGGAGTCCGAGCTGGATGTGGCAGAGTTAACGATGTTAAGATTTGCACTGGGTGTGACTAGGATGGACAGGATTAGGAATCAGTATATTAGAGGGTCAGCTCAGGTTGGACAGTTTGGAGACAAAGCAAGAGAGGCGAGATTGCGTTTGTTTGGACATGTGCTGAGGAGGGATGCTGCGTATATTGGGAAAAGGATGCTAAGGATGGAGCTGCCAGGTAAGAGGAAAAGGGGAAGGCCTAAGATAAGGTTTATGGATGTGGTGAGAGAGGACATGCAGGCAGTTGGTGTGAAAGAGCATGATGCAGAGGACAGGAAGAAATGGAAACAGATGATCCGCTGTGGCGACCCCTAATGGGAACAGCCGAAAGAAGATGATGATCATATTAAACCTCAGTAGAAACTTCCACATATCATGTGCCAGGCATGTGACCGTATAACTAAGAAAGAATGGATGATGGGTACTAACCTGTGAACCTACCATGTGCCAGGCATGTGAACCTATAACTAAGAAAGAAAGGATGATGGGTACTAACCTATGAACCTACCATGTGCCAGACATGTGCACCTATAACTAAGAAAGGATGATGCTTACTAACCTATGAACCTACCATGTGCCAGGCATGTGAACCTATAACTAAGAAAGGAAGGATGATGGGTACTAACCTATGAGTTTGATAAATATTAACGATCACTTTTTAGCCAAACTAATTCATTAATATTAGATTGGTAACATTAATTGGACTGTGTTACATTCAACTCGATAAGGATTTTGTCCATTTACGAAGATGGACAATGCTAATAAATGTTTACATTGTTTTCCTCAATGCAGTATTTGAAAATTCTTATTATACTTCAGTGCAGGAAAGGCATTTGATCTAATAACTCAAATATCCATTTAACAAATACCGAGATACTACAATATACTATTATCAATATGTTATGATACAAAATCTGTATTGTGGTACACATGTTTTTGTTATAATTAATGAAGTGTTGACTCGGCAAATAAAATTAAATACTGAACTATGGCAAGGTTGCCCCTTATCTACACATTTTTTTTTCTTTTTGCTGTCAGTCTTTTTTTATTATTGTTATATTTGAGTCAGAAATTAAAATGGCTAATTATGGTGAATCATAGCCAAATGGCTATAGATTATGGTGATTCAATTATTAATACCAAATTATATTTGGGAAGCAGTATATACTGATGTATTTTTGAGGATATCGAACATTATTTGATTAAATATCAAAAAACATAATTTTATGGTTAATAAATTGGATCAGATCCTTGGGATCTAGTGTAGGATCGTGAGAGGTTACTAGGCTAATGGTCCTGTGGCTCTTACGAGCTTAGCCAAGTTCAATCCTAGTTCCAAAGGGTGTCTGATTCAAGCAGTCACTAAAATTAGCACCTATTGCTCCTGTCCAAGAGGAACACAGGTGGAACCCCTGGGGTGAATTTCCGGTTACCCATCCAGTCATCCAAATTGCACTTAAATGAGGCCATTGAGGGGCTTTGTTTAACATGTGAATAGGAAGCTTGTTCCAAAGATGGGGCAACCTCTGAGAGACAAATCTGTCTCTCCAGCAAGTTCTTTTGATGTCACATACCAGATTAAGGTCCTTTGAGTGAGTGACCCATGTGCCATTTGACTTGCGAATGTGCAGCATTTCCATTAAAGCTGGATCAGAGATTTTTTCTTTGTAGGGAACCTCTGTGGACTTTCCAATTGCATGCAAATGTTTGGAAAGGAATATACCAAAGGGAGCACTGTACTCTGTTATTGGCCTAATGAGTGCAGAGTAAGGGGGGGGGGGGGGGTTAAACCTCTTTTTTTTTTCTGGAGGTATTACCCTTGCTTATAGGATGAACAATATAAAATGCCCTTTTTACCACTGTAGAGACATGGTGATCGAAGTTATGGTTGCTATCAACCTGTGTGTCTAGATCTCTCACCACTGACTGTGCTTAGGGTATGGCTATTGGTGTGGTAGTTTGCAGTAATATCGCCCTTGCTGAAGGGGATGATAATGCATTTTTTGCATTAAGTTTAAGGCCATGATTTTGGCACCAGTCATTAGTCTGCATAAGACCTTCTTGCAGGATATTGACATCACTAAGGGGTTTCAATGATCACTCCCAGTTTGCAGTTATCAACAGACTTTGTCAGCCACAGTGCTTTAGTTTTATCCTGTACTTCAGAGAAGTAAATTCTGAACAGTAAGGGTTCCAGAACTGATCCCTATTTAACACCACTGGTTATGGGTCTGCTGGAAGAGGTGGAGTCCCCTATATTGACTGTATGAGTTCTATCAGTGAGCCAGTTTGCAACCCATCTGACAATGTATGGGTTGATACCCAACTGGGTGAGTTTATCAATGATGCCTGAGTGTGGGATTGTGTCAAAGGCCTTGGCTAAGTCTAGGTAGGCTGTATGCACAGATTTGCCCTCGTCTAGGGCTTTGGTGACTGTAAGAAGTTTAACAGGCATGATCTCCCCTTGACCAGACTGGGTGGGGTTGAGCATTTAGAGATTTCCTATATCCTTATTAAAGTCCATGATGATTCATTCCATGGCCTTGCAGATAAGGCTGGTCAGGCTAATGGGTCTGTAGTTCCCAGGGTCCGTGGATGCACCCCCTTTGTGCAAAGGGATGAACGTAGCTGTTTTCCATTCTGCTGAGAAGAAGCTAGTGCTTAGGCTGTGATTGAAAGGGGTGCCCATGTAGAACACAGCCCAGGATTGTGTCTGCTCCCATAGAGGCTGTGTTTTTGGCTTTGGAGAGGGCATTTAAGGCCTGCTGCTTGGGGATACTAGGCAGGAGACAGATGTTAGGGATTCTTTGGGATATATGTGGTGGAGATAGGTCAGCCAGCAGGTTTACTATATCCACAGGTTCTATATATGTAGTACCATTAACTACGAGTTCAGCGTAAATCTGGGCCTTACGTTTCAGGTTAAGGATGTAACTAAAGAACGCCTTGTGGTTATCCTTGGGTAGGGAAGCTAATCTGGATTCCTAGTTAGCTTTGGAGGACTTCACTAGGAGTATTATTTGCTTGTTTAAGTTGAGGAGGAAGTGTTTCCAGTTTTGAGACCATTCCTTCCTACTCTTAGACAGCAATTTCTTTCTCCTATTATATACCCTATTAATGACAGTTGCCCACCAGGCAGGTTTGTTTTTCCTTGAAGATCTTACTTTGGTTCTATCAGATACAGCAGAGTCAAAACAATTGTACATGTGCTTATATAGAGCATAGGTGTCTGTTCCATCAGTGGGTGGAGGGGCTATGAAGCTATTTATGCAGTCATATAAGAGGTTGTAATTGGCCTTGCAGAAGTTTTTTAGTTTAGTCGTTGCCAAAAGGGGTCTTATATTATAGTTACTTCTAGTGAGACTGATTTGTTGTCAGATCTCACCAGGGATTTCCACACACTGGGGGTGGTGCAGCAGTCCCCCATGTTGGTAAGCACCAGGTCAGGGATGTTTGACCCCCTTGTGGGTGTGTCAAGCAGCTGGTCCATGGCATTGGAGTTAACAAAGTCCAGGAACCCTTGGACAAGTGAGTTAGAACACGTATAATTTACCCAGTCTATGCCTGGGTAATTAGTCATCCAAAACCAGGGTGTTTAGTTATATTTTGATTGACTCAAGTAGATCCAAGTAGGCTGAGTGGATGTCTTGATTCATGTTGGGGGTCCTATAACTGGCAATGACCTGAAGGGTCTTACCTACAGTCAGTTGCACCTGAAGTAATTCAAGGGAATCATGCTGTTTAACCAGTCTAGAGGTGTATTTATCTTTCTTTTGATTGTCGAGTGCAATAACACCAACAGTCAAAATGTTGAAATTGAAGATGTTGCTGTGCTGTAGTGAATGGAAAGCCAACTGCAGGAAGTTGAGATTGGGGAATTTGCCCTTTCCCCTCTAGCATGATCTCAGAGTTAGTATATATAATTAACGGTGTGTGGGGGTGCAGCCCCCTCATTGGGGGTACACAGGGGTTGACCCCCCATGAGAAAAAAGCTGTTTTGACTGTCTGTGTTGTGGCACTCAACATTCAAAGTATTCAGTATAAAGATGTGAATCTGATCATTGTAAGCAGTTGTATCCAGTACTTTCACAATTCCATTTTCTTGGAATACAGTATACATCTGTTAAGGGGAATGTTGAAATTGACTTGTACTATATACCTATATAAAATGCAATAAAAAGTTAAGAATTTAGATTCTAACTACATTTTTATGTTGGGATCCATATACATGATAAAAATATTCTATTACCATTATGTATTTTCCCATACAGTAGCTACTATCACCTCTTTCTCAGACATTGTTAAACCAGATAAAAATATTTTTTGTGAAATTCTTTTGCAGGGATGGATAGCTCACCACATATTCTTTGGGAAGGTATTACTTGCAAAGAAGGAAAAATTTGGGTTAGGAATGCAAGATACGGAAATATACATAATAACCCAGATTTGTTTTATCATTATAGCCAATCAACGTGACTCAAAACCCTGTTATAGGATCTAAAGATGGATATGTGAACTTTAAGAAACTCGCCCTGAAAATGTTAATTTGTTAGTAGATGCATACAGAATGTACAATCAGGACCTTAATAATCTTCTGAAACTCTTCCTGTCCAAAGCATACTTGTTAGCTGAGGCTTTTTATCAGGGAAGGCAAAGATATGATATTTAATAAGGAGATGGTGCTTTCCGTAGAGGATATTTTTTGGAAGGGCGATATTCATATATATGAATGTCCACAGAAAAAGAAGTAGCTAAACACTTTAAGGAATGAAAGAATGACTGAGAACTGATCAAATATGTTTAAGAATATCTTTAAGCATTATATAACATAAAATAATTAACCTCTTCATTTAAAATTGTTCTGTGTGAACTGTATTGTAGTCCAAACAAATTATTTTTATGAACTATTGACATGATATTAGTTGTTGGCATTATTGTCAGGTATTAGCAGAGTTTATTCATTGCTAGTAGCAATGTTCACAGATAAAAGAATGGCAGCAAAACACAATATGATTGGTACAAGTGACATGGAATTTAAAGGGAAGCCGCTTTCAAATGACAGATGTAGCAGAACCAGATATGTAGCATAAATGTGTGTGTGTGTGTGAGAATCTATTTCATCATGTGCTATAGGGCAATCAGTGCTAGGAAGTAACCTATCCCAGGGCAACATAATTATCCCTAGGCTGTCTGGGTCTGAGTACAATGTCTGGTTACCAATATCACAGATGTAAAGCTGACACTGGACCGAAAGATCAATCAGCCTGGAAGGGGTTATACTCCTAGAAGATATTAAAGGCAAAATGGTAGTAACAAGGACAGCAGAATGTTTTGGGGGTCATTTGTCGAGAACAGAGTCTGAATGCATGACTTAGATTGGTATCAGCTGTACAGACTTACTTTACTGCTTCATTTATTACTATTCTTTCTTTTAATTTCCTTACATAAAATCATGTTGTTTAGTCTCCTGGAAGGATTTCCTGTGTAATGGCAGAAGTGTTTATGAAGCTTACCTCCTTAAATTCCTGAATCTGGGATTGATCAAACATTGAGAACACGTTAGAACCGCCTCCTTCTGCCCTCTTCTTTGCCTTCTTTGGAGCCTGTAAAGCATTCACAGAACACAAGTTTGTAAGACAGCTACTATATGATGTAAAGTAAGACAGAATCATGTGCAGTTCAAACTATTTCAAAAGTTAACATGTTATTATGCAGAAAGCTTCATTGTTTTTGCTCTCACATTTATTTATAATCATGGGGTTTACTTGTTTATGTATTTATAAATAGTAATTATACTGTATGAAAATTTCAGGTCGAAGCTGGGTGTTGATTAAAAGCAGAAACCCTGAGATCAACAGTTAACGTTTTGCAGAAGCTTTGTCATTTTAGTTTAACAATGTAGTAAAGCAACAAAACCAGCACAGGCATTCAAAAATAATAAGTATATATAATAACCAGCAGCACTCAGTGGGAAAACCTGGCATGGGATACACATACACTGATGCATGGAAAGCCTTGACAGTGACATAAGGTTTTCTGCTGTTTGTGCCTGCATTGAATTGGGCTGCCATACTGTCAAATTTCTCTGTCACCATCTTTTTATGCCACCTTAAATGTATTAACGTTATGGGCATATAGATCACCAGTCTGGGACAGTCTACCTAAAAAAATAAACAGCAAACCTGAATCTAAGTTTTGTGACCTAATATACACTTTTTAAAGTTTTAAATGCAGGTTATTTAATGTAGTACAGCTTCATTAATTGCAGTTCTATAATACTGCTAAAGACTGTTTGAAAACTACTCGGTATTAAACATTGTTTTGTATGGGTGTGAAGCTGCTTCAGACCCCCCACACACACCCACATATGCATGCATATACTCCTCATAAAAGAGTCAACTCCAATGTTGTTGCACCTCAAGGGAACAGATATTTGTCTTTTTGCACTGATAATTCTAAGTGAACATGATTTTCAGCTAAATTGGTGATATCAGCATTAACTCATTGCCTGCTAAGAATTGTGACTCCTAAAAGTTTATTGTGCCTTTTCCTAATTCTTGTACTTATTCCTAATAAGCTGGTTGTCCTTATAAAACTTTTAGTGAAAATGGATTTGAACTTGGAGTTCAATGTATGAACAATTATAATAACTGGATGTTTGTTTGGTCCATTGAGGACTGATTCATCGGATAGTTTGGGCTGAAATCAGCTAACCAATAGAAAAACTCAACACTTTTTTTAATGATTTATCTAGAGGTTTTCTCTCTTCAAAGTTACCATGCATGAGGGGTGTGAGGAAATTAACTTCATCCCAAGATGAAACATGAGAAAAAGTTATACTTCTTAAGCTAATACTAACCAAATGCTGAGAAAACCACACATAATTATCCTTCAATACTAAAAACGCAATCCATATGTATAAATTCGTACTTGATCTATCTCTCTTAAAACCCGGCTGCCTCGTGGTTTTGGTGTCTTTTCAGGCTTGCTAGTTGTTGCTGAAGCACCTACCAAGGGGAGAAAACACTGAGAGAAGAAAAGGAGCCACTTTTGTGATTTTAAGTATTTTCTTCTGATTTTTTGTTAAGTTTTACTGCTTTGCTGCCTATTTTTTGGCATTTTCCGGCTTGCTAAAGTTTATATCTGTAACCAGTAACAGTACTTGGAACACATCTAGAGCATGTTTACTGCATTTCCTGTGTTGCACTTAATTTAAAATCTTTTTTTTCTCTAAAAACTGCATTTTACCTGATTTTGGCCTAGCACTCAAGTGTGAAGTCATTTATTGCACTGTTGTGATTATTTTGCTGCTCGTGTATCTCTGCTACCTTTAAACTACAACAAAAAGAAAAAAAAAATCTTGCTTTTTTCCCACTTTCTGAAAGTTAAGAAAGTTGAGTTACAGATTTGCTGTTCTGAACTGTTTGGAAGTTTCTAGAAGGCCAGAGCTTGCTTGGGCTAAAGGGAAGTCTCTGTGTTCACCAGTGGGAGTGGTTAACACTTAACAGCCTGCCTGTCCCTGGAGGAGTGGTTACTACCTAGAAGCTGTAGTTTTATTGGCCATTTTGGGTCAATTCTAAACTCCTTGAGCTCTCTCTCTTAAAACCCTACAACTCTCTTTTTGCGCGGTTTTGCGCACTGAGCAGCGTCGCCTAAACAGGTTTAAACTATTCCAGGCTCCACAAAGTCTGGTCTTTACTTTTTCCCTTAGAACTGTTCAAACTCTCAAAGTAATCACTCTATTCTCTTTCTAAAGCCCTGCACTTGCTCAGCTCTTATAAGGAAACACTAACTAACTAAAGCACTACACCCTCCTTGACTTCTCATAAGTATTAGGCTCCCAATTGGTCCTTCCTGATCAAGTGAAAAATCAGTTCCCTTCTCTAATCTGATCAGTAAAAAAACAGTTCCGTATACTAATCTGGTATGTCCAAGGGTCAGTTTCGAGGTTACTCTCCAGTCCAGCTGGTGAATCTGGGAATTTTGAGGCAATGTTACAATTGCCTTATGTACACAGACAACCCTCTCCTCCTTCCAACAAACTCTAATATGTGTGAGAGATGCAGTTACACAGCCAAACTGGAGGCAGAGCTCTCTCAACCCAAAACTGGCACAGTCAGTCAGGAGGAAAAGGTAACCACCCACACCACAAATCCAGTCTCACACAGACCTATTGCATCTGCATACCCAACACATAAACACACAAAAACATACTTGGAGGCTCTAAATAAAAATCCACCTAAACAGCAAAGACCTTCTAAGCAGATATCCAAGCAACAGCCACCCCTCAACAATACCCATGAATCACATATCTCACAAAATCAGTGTGCCTCACAGTCACAGCCCTTAAGGCCAAACAACACACCAAATACACTTGTTATAGGGGACTCTATTGTCCGGCACACTGACGTCCGCTCACCCAACTGAACAAGGAGAAGGTCACTGTAAGCTGCCTGTCGGGTGTCAGGATCCACCACATAATGCAAGCACTCAGGTTACTCCAAAGCAAGTACAAGTATGACTCCGTCATTGTCCATGCTGGTGTGAATGACCTGAGACGTACCTCCCTGGACTACATGAAAAGAGACGCAGAGGAGCTCTCTGACCATGTAGCCCAGGCTGGTATGACCCTGACCTTGAGTAGCATCTTGCCCTCACCAAGAATGATGCCACAGTATAAAGACAAAATGATCAGTTTCAACAATTGGCTAAAGTATTGGTGTCATTCAAAGGGGATCCTTTTTGAATTTTGGCGGTTTTTTACACTATTTAAGGACTATTGTCAGTACTTGATTTTGTTCTGAAGAAGTCTACAATATGTAGATGAAAGCGCTAAACCACTGAATTCATTTTGTGTTTGAACAATAGTAATAAATTGTGGATCGTGACATTACTGCTGGAACTATCTTTGTGCTTTGTTATACTGTGTTGCCGTGAGTTCTAGTATTTCAGTTGACTGGGATCCAGTGTCTGTCAGCCTAGGATGACATGCTCGACAAGCCACGTTGCTTCGCTAGGGATGGCTTGCACCTGTCACCCTTAGCCTTTCGTATACTGGCCAAGGCTCTTGCCACCCCCATAGTGCCTTTTTTAGGCAAGGCTCAAAGGACAAACCCACCTCCACAGACAACCCAAGGATAAAATAACTAAAGGTAATGCTACTCAATGCCAGAAGTCTAAACCTCAAGATGCATGCACTCGAGGCTCTCCTCAGTATGGAGAAAATTGATGTCTGTGCAGTACCAGAAACCTGGTTCAAGGCTCCTGAGAGCACCCCAGCACTACCAGGTTATAACTCATACCATGCATTTTGGCCCCAAAACTCGGGCCGAAGCACAAAAGGAGGCGGAGTATCTATATTCATCAAGATACCTACACCTCCAGGTTAGTAGCACTGCACGAAGCATCGGAAACCATCCATGTGCAATGAACAGCGGGCAAAACTGCCTTTCAGTTTGTAGCCTGCTACAGAACACCCTCCCTATTACAGGAACCCCACTTGGCATTCCTGAGAACACTGAAGAATATGAAGGTCTCTCCAAACACTATGTTATTGGGTGACTTCAACTACCCAAACATTGACTGAGAAAACTACTCAAGCCCAAACACCCTCGCCCAATGGTTCCTTGAATTTATAAACTCTAACGCAATGGAACAACTGGTCACCACTCCCACAAGAGAGAACAACATATTGGACCTGGTCATCACCAACATGGGGACTCTGTTCCACACCAGAGGTAATCCCCTCATTGGTAAGATCAGACCATAAACAAATTTCCCTGGACATCCATATCCCGTCCCCACCCCCAGCCAAGGAAATCACTGTAAAGAATTTCTCAAAAGCCAACTTTGCATTTCTCAAGACTGAGGTGGAATCCTTCAAAGCCCCTGGGCCAGAGGATAATACAGCCCAATCCACAGAATCCTTTACAAATGCATTATATGAGCACCTGCAGGAATGCATGGATCGTGCTTTCCCAAATAAAACCAAGACTCACTCCTCCAAAAACAGGAGACCGGTCTAGTGGACCCCGGCCATAAATAAGCTATACAACAGAAGGAGGAAGCTACTACATGACAGAGCAAAATCCCAAAAAGGGAAGGCATCTCTGATCAGTATTAGCAAGAAACTTTGATCCCTCATAAAATCATCAAAGGCCAGCTTCGAAAGACAAATTGCCCTAGACACTAAAGATAATCACAAGGCCTTCTTTAGTTATGTCAGGAACATGGGTGGAAACTCCCAGATATGCTCTGAATTGTTGCATAATGGTACAAAATATACCGAACCTACAGACATAGCCAACATCCTGGCAGACAGATTCAGCGCAAACTCCCCCCCCCCCCCCAAAGGAGCAAATGCCTATCCCAACTGAATATAACCTCCCTGACATCACAGATGCACAGGTGAAAGCTGCCCTCTCCAAAGCAAAAAAACACAGCATCTATGGGACCGGACGGTGTCCTAGGCTGCGTCTTACATGAGCTCCAAGAAGAACTGAATCCTCACATTAAGTCACTGTTCAAACTTAGCCTTACTACAGGATATGTACCCAAAGAATGGCGTACAGCTACAGTGGTCCCCACTCCACAAAGGTGGTGCCACAACGGACCCTGAAAACTATCGCCCGATAAGCCTGACTAGTCTGGTCTGTAAAGCTATAAAGCGTATTATCATGGAACTCATAAACAAAGACATTGGGAGCCTCCAGACACTGGACCCTACCCAATTTGGCTTTAAGGGCAGATCTTGCCTCTTAAACCTAGTTGATTTCTTTGAAACAGTTACCAAAGCCATAGATGAGGGCAAGGTAGTCCACACAGCCTACCTGGACCTCGCAAAAGCCTTCAACACAATACCCCACTCGAGCATCATAAATAAGCTTACCAGCTTAAATATCAACCCCTATATCACAAGATGGGTTGCAAAGTGGCTCAGAGATAGAACCCACATGGTCAGAATTGCAGGTGCCATGTCCGAATCCAAACCAGTTACAAGTGGCGTCCCACAGGGCTCAGTTCTGGGACCTCTCTTGTTCAGTATATACTTCTCTGAGGTTCAGGCTAATGGTTATGGCTGCCAAAGTTCCTAGATGACTGCAAACTGGGGGCCATAATTGAATCTCCAGCTGACACAAGCATCCTCCAAAAGGGTCTCACAGAGACGGATGCTTGGTGCCAGAGCCAAGGCCTCAAGCTAAATGCTAAAAAGTACATAGTCATCCCCTTTGGGAAAAACAAGGTGCCCACAAATTAGCACATAGGTGGTAATCCATTAAGTACGGAAGAAGTAATTAGAGATTTGGGGACCAACGTAGATAGTAATCTCTCCTTTGATAATCACGTTGCCAAAGTGGTTAGAAAGGCCTTCTATATAGCCCACCTTATCATGAAAGGGTTCGCATCTAGATCAAGTGAGGTCATTGTGCCCCTCTACTCTTCACTCATCAGGCCCATAATTGAATACAATGCCCCTTTTGGGATGTACCTTACCCGACACCTGCAGCAACTGGAGAGACCCCAAAAGTACCTCACCAAGAGGATCATGGGCTACAAACAGATGTCCTATGCAGCTCGACTAAAGAAACTCCAGCTCTACTCAGTTGCTTACCGCCTACTCAGAGGCGATCTATGCCTGACGTACAAAGCCATGTCAAACCCAGAATTAATGGACATGCTCCACCTCAAAAAATCCAAGTCCCTTAGAGCTACACGCTCCAGGGACCTAAACCTCAGCACAAAAATAAATAGGACATGCTGGAGGGACAGATTCATTTCCCAGAGGCTCTCCTCACTCTGGAATAGAATCCCAATTCATGTTAGACATAGCCCCTCGCTGACCCTCTTCAAGCGAAATCTGGACGCGTGGATGGGAAATTGCAAATTCACCCCTAGGATCTCTTCTGTGTCCCTGCTAGACAAGAGGCACAGTAAACTAATCTTAAAAGGGTACCTTCTGTGACCTACTTTACAGAGGCACAGTAGGCTAATCTAATAGGGAGGCGGAAGCCAAATACACTCTGGCTAGGCTTATAAATGCCCTAGGGCAGATAGCCTAGTAGCTACCTATGAACCCAAGACTGTTTACCTCAGACCAAATATTTTTTATGGCCCACTACCACTGACATTTTATATATACATATGTGTGTGTGTGTGTGTGTGTATGTATGTATATATATATATATATATATATATATAAATCACCGACACCACAAAACCAAAAGTTCAAAAACACGAAACTTCACATGCCCGACAAACCACAGTCCTGACGATCAACAAACAAAACAAATCCCCTGTCCAAAAAGCACACACACAACACAAGCACACCAAAAACCTTACAAACCTACACTAAACCTTACATACACAACTATCTATGCACTAACCTTAACCCAAACCCTAACCCTAAGGTCCGCCACTATTGTACACTCACCTGACCCGAGCCCTAACCCTAACTCACTTAACCCGCCTCTAACCCTACAGTCTGTCACTATCGCACACTCACCTGACCCGCGCCCTAACCCTAACTCACTTAATCCACCCTAACCCCACACTTACCTTAACATGTCTGTGTTCTCGATCTTCCGGTGTCGGTGTTCTCGTCATCAGCGTTTTGCAGTTTTGGCGTTATCAGGTAGACCTATATATATATATATATATATATATATATATATATATATATATATGTATATATATGTATACACACACACACACACACACACACACACACACACACACATACCTGAATATATGGCTGTACCTCAAATGCTTGAAGTTGCAGAACATCGAACCACACATCATTGAGGACGAGATGATTGATGTTCTACAACATCAAACTTCAAAGTAGACTAAATTAAAAAAAGATAAAAACTCTGCTTGTAAGTTTTTGCAGGCCCCCCCCCACACTCCCTGCTACTTAAACATACCAACTACAGTTCCATGCCATTCTCTTCACTATAGTGCAATCTCAGAGTTGGTAGCAGGGAGTGTGGGGGGTGCAGGAGGGCTTGCCCCCTGCAAAAACATGAAATAAGTTTTCACGTTTTTATTTTTTTTTTTTTAATTAGATATTGCAGAACTTTGATCCTCTGCTCCTCAATGATGAAGTTTTAACCAAGGCAAGTAAACACTTGCCCAACATTGGAAAATATGCCCTTTTCCCCATTGTAGTGTGATTCCAGAGTTGGTATATATTGTTAGGGGATCTGTGTGGCACAGCCCACTACATGGTGGGGGTATAGCGTTTTCAGATACTACAGTGTGTTTTCATGACGTTTTGGGCAAGTGTTTACTTGCCTTGGGAAAAATGAGTGTTTTGAGATTTTAGTTATATAGGTGCATGAGTGTCTAAATCCCAATTATCTAAACCAGCAAAACTAAAAACTAATGTTTTCATAGAGTGTAAAATGATCACTGTTATGAGTTTTCTTACAGATGTACAAGTAATATTGCTGTTTGCTTTATTGCAGTGTCATTTCCCTTTCTTCTGCTGTAGTGCAACTATGTGGTTGTTATATATAGGTCAGGGGTTCTTGCCACCCTGAAAAACCATTTGCTTTGTCAATTACTTGTGCCGATACATTTGACTGATATCACAGGCCTTTGTATGAGTGTTCTGTCTCCCAAGGAACATGCATTGCCAGTGCATTTCTGGCTTTAGAAGATAATGACATCACAATGACTAGAACACAGTCACACAGCAGTCATGCTTCCAATCCGTGTTATACACACATGAAAGCTGTTAGAACAAGAATTCAGTTTTAGAAACAAACACTTGACAATACCAGAGGGAGCAATAAAGAAAATATGTTGCCATTATCACTTTGTAAAAATATATCGTCTCTTGGCTGACATCTAGGAAACCTGGTCTGCCAACAAAGCAACTAAAACAAGATGTGACAAGAAAAAGCTGAATGTATTGCATGTGTGTGAGATTTTTTTTTACATGAAAGAAGGCAACTCGCAAATGCAGATGGTGTTCTGTTAAACACATTTGTGTGAGGACTTATGGTGCATTGCACTCGTCTTCCCTTTTTCTTCTGTAAAATGAGATGAAGCCCACCCACCATCTCATCACTGCATGGCATTACAACTTGGGGGTGGCTGTGTGCATTCTACGGAGAGATACAATGCATGCAGTCATAGCATTTGTCCACAGTTTCCACAGTACAAAAAATACTATTAATGTTATTTCCAGGATCTTTATTTATAGAAATACATGGGCTAGGAGAGTTTTTGTTATCTAGTCAGATAAGCTCATTAGCAGGTATCAGTTCAAAGAGTAGTTATGGATAAAATGTCTACCACAGAGCAATGTTGAAATAAATAAGGAAAATTGTCCTTGGACAAAAAGTATTATAACAATGTGAGGCAATGGGAATATTTTTTTCTTGTGCAGCCTATAATTAACCAGCCATCTAATATCAAATGCATTTGTTTTTATTCTGTACTTTGTTAATAAGGAAAAGGCACACAAGAAATGTGTATATAGTTAGTTATGTGCTAATACACTCACACAGAATACAAGTGGGGTCCATGGGCATCAAACCCATCTATCAGTGCAGGATGAGCTATGCTCATCAAAGGTTGTCCATCTGATGTCTGGATCATACTGCTACAAACTAGGGGTGAACAGAATTAAAATCCAAAAATTAAAAATGCATTTTTTTGACTATTGTTGTATTATTTATTTAAAATCTTACAGAAGGTCTTTCTTGGTCATTTTTCATATAACCATGAAGGATAGTCTTATAAGAATGTAAGTTGCACCTTAAATGTAAAGACAAATGGCATTCAGTCAATTATTTCAGCGACATTGTGCATGTCAATGCCTTTCTAGATGGATGTAAAACCTTAAAGAATAAATAGCAGAGATTATGTTCAAGTCTACCTGCTGGTTAGGAATGCCTGTGTAGTTATAAATCAGGAACTACAACCATCACTAATGGTTGTAAAAGCAATTGCTTAGACCTTATTAGCGAGTGTGTGCAATTGAGAGCAAACCTATAATTTTGCCAGGCCTTCAAAAGAGCTCAATAGGTTGCCAACACTGGCATCTAAAACAAAAGCCTAAAACCATCTTCTAAATAAAGGTACCTGTGTTGTAATAGTGTCTATGTGATGATACAGAAATAAAAAAAAATGTTTCCAACTGGACTTTATGACAGTAATACAAAACAAAATATGCGGTCACTTGCTTGGGACAATTTTATACATATCACAACTATTACTTTTTCCATAGCTACTACAGGGCATAGCTGCTTGTGTTACATCACTTACTTCATAGGTGATACAATGCTGAGGTTACAAGCTCCTGAAGAAAGTGTGACAGGCTTTTCATTGTCTTCCTTGCAAGGGAACTTGCCCATACAAAAAGATGATTTAAGTATTTTCGTAATTTGTTGCACTTCTTCACAGATGTAGTACCTGTGTTTTGGCCATTTGCATACTTGAGCTGACAGTTATAACTAATTGATTGTTGCAAAGCTATAAGTGATAGAAACTTTGAAGCTTTGAGGAGACATAGTGTTCCCCTTTAGGAGTAATATATAGTGGTCATAAGAAAGAGAATTTCACTTCATGCGTGCTTTGCTATAACAAACGTCTATATTTGAAGGGAAATATGCAAAATGCAAGCAGACCTGAAGGAACTGTCATCACATATTGTTTTGTTTTTCAGTTTGTCAATAAATGTAATAAAATGCACCTGGTCTCACATATAAGAAAATGTATTACAAGCTAACATTTTGCTTATCCAGATATATTTCATCAAGAAATGAACAGCTTGGCCAGCACCATAGGAGAGAGGAATAAAGCCCTGACTATGGCCAAGGTGACACAAGTTCTATTAGCAGCTCTGGCATCTGAGGCACTGGCAGGGAAGGCCCATCTCAGGGGGGGGGGGCATTCATCTAGGCATTCTCTGTGGAGAGGAGTGGTCCATAGAGGAGAGTTGCCCTTGGATGCAACACATGAATAGAGAGGAGACAAGAGGAGATACCAAGGGGTAGGACATAAATGAAAAAAAAATCCCCGGTGGAAGCACTCAGTGACACAACGTCCTATAACATCCTTAGATTTCATGCTCGCCTCTGCTTTAAAATGGGGATAGTCTGAAACCAGTATGAGAGGCTGGAACACTTGATGGACACTGGGGAGAATGGGTGAGTGGACACTCCAGAAAGTATGAAGCAGAAGGAGATAAAAAAGACATGAACAACCTACAAAGCTCATTGCCATCTTTAAAATGCAAAGCATCTCAGGGGTCCCTAGAGAGTTTTACCAAGTCCTAGTTCACTGAAATGCATTTCTTGAATAGTATTAATAAAACATAGTGGTTTGGGAATAATCAATACACACAAGTGCATTACTCATAGACATGTGCACACACTTAAAACAATCAAAGACAATTGCATTTCAGAAAAATTAAACAATTCTTTAGACATTGACATAGAAATAAACTTATGCTAGTCATAAAAAGTGACCTCAGCAGAATGGGATATGAATATATTTGTTTGCACAATAGTCTGGCTTTTATACAAGGAATAATATATTTACAAAATAAACATGTTAGTAACAAATGGCTCAAGAGCATGGCTGCAACTCCAGAACAGTGATTGTTGTGGACACTGCCTGTGCAAGACAAAAAAAATCTGTGTACACTTACTTTATGGCCTCAGTCTTTCATGCCAGTCTAACCAAGGCTATGGACTCCATTGAAAGACAGGATAACAAAACAGTGGACAACCGCTAGTTGTTGAGTTTGGCATTGTCCTTAACTATCACAAGATTATAGCCAACATGACCAAGGACCTGTTTATCATTACTGAATGATCCGTGATAAGGCTTGTTGCAGAGCAGTGCATGTGCCTGACAGCAATAACTTGGAATACGTTACTGTGGCCACTTTGTCTTAAATTTTCTTGCAAATGATTATCAGATGTTTAAAGACTGAATTTCTTTTTTACTAGGTAAGCTATATGTGAAAGCAAACCTAAAGTATATGATTATTTTTAAATTATCAGTGTCTGACATGTTGAGAGTGCATGGTGTATATCTGCAAACAATATGAACATTAGATTATATAACATCTTCCCATTGAAAGGTTTTATACCCTCTCAGAAGGGATACATTTTATCAGGACAGTATGGGTGTAAAAGGACATAAAGCTAGTATTTTTCATTATATCCAAAGTAAAAAAAAAACACTTCTTTGTCAGGAATAGAGAAGTGTTTTGTTAATAGAATGATGAGCACTCCCATGATCAGAATTTAGGCTCACTGGCAATTAAATTAATTATATACTCAATTATGAACTGATAAAGATGTGTATGTATCTTTATGCCTGATATCAACAGCCAAGAGCATTCTGTAACTGTGGGTCATGAAATATTCTTCTGCAAAAGTGAATGTTTACTGGATTTGGTTACATGCAGAAAGGCACACTTAGCAAGAGATGAACAGTAGGCCTGTATGTTTTTTTATGCATATACTATGTAGCATTATTTCACCATATATTCTGTGCATGTCTTTTTTTTTTTTTTTTTTTTTTTTTTTGTCTTAATGTGCCCACCAGCTAGCTGTTGTGCTCATATCATGAACTGGCAATAAAATGAACAGGAAGCTGCCATTGGATGGCTCTAGTACAATAATACCCATTTGTTTCTAGGTTACCCCACTAAATACAGTCCCTTTTCAGGGGTGACCTGGGAGCAATGTCAGGTTAAAGTGACTTTTTCAAAGTCACGCAGTAGGAAAGTAAGGGAATCAAACCCTGCACCACAGGAACTACAGCTCACCATCTTTACCTAGTGTGTCAACAAGACCAAGCTATTTGTAGTAGTTAACTTGCTGGATAGTATATCCGGTTGTGGAGTAAATAACTAGGTTGGAGTTGGAGTGAGGTTTGAAATTAATATCAAAGAACTTTCATGGGAAACCACTGTTGTCACTCATACTGTCTGCTGCTGGAACTTGTAATGCTGCATAGGCTACATTTTATTTAGTTGTTGTCATTGTCATAATACACAGAAGTTTGTTTTGTCACAGGTGCAGCTGTAGCTAGGGTACAGGACTCAAAACTCCAGAGAAAATGGAAAAAGCTGAATTTCATGTTTAATACAAACATTCCCACTTCTCTGAATCTGTGCAGCCTTGCAGGTAGTACAGGTAGGTATTGGGGGGGTTAAAGGCAGACTCCCATATACAAGAGACAATAGACTGTTTTTCAGAATTTTGCACTATTCTGTGCAGCAAATTGTTGCTTTGATCATCTTATATAGTTTAGATATTGCAGTTGTCATACTTTGCATCTCAGTTAAGGAAGATGCACTGTTGCATAGTAAATCCTTTCGCAGGGTATCGGATAACAAATATTACACTATGGTTTAAAGCCTAGAAATGCATAGTGAGAGATCTAAATCTGAATTCTATGATCTTCCACTTACATGCTGTGTGCTCTTAAAAAAATAACTTCTATGTGATTCTTAATCATTCTTGAATGTCATCTCATCTTAAGTGACCAACTTGATTACTAATAAGACTAACTAATACTTCCACAATGACCTTATAAAAGCGGCCTTCGTTAATTTATTATGCAACACATGCCATTCCATTGAGTTCTTCACAGCAGAGATTTGTTGTAGTTTGACAGAAATATCATATACATCAATTGGCACAGCAAAAAACCCAAGTTGTAAAGGGTTTATTTTCTGATGTGATGTGGACTCATTAAGTGGTGTCATATTTCCAGCAAGATACAGAGGATGATGTTTTCAAAAATCATGCAGAAATGATCAGATCTGACTAACAAATTCTGGTAAGGGAAAGACATCATTTACCTTGCAAACAAATTGTGTTACAATATAGAAGCCAAGGATTTGTCACTATCCTGAAAATGAAATAATAATGCCGCTGGATCTGAATGAGTTAATCATTTCAATATGGTTCCAGGAGACCAGTTAGATAATTCTTATCTCTCTGATATCAAACCATCATTGCAGAAGGATGTTAATATTGCCCTTTTAAACAGTAGTGACAGCTTGATGTTATTGATATGACAAATTGAGAAGTTTGGGAAACTGACTGTACTGAAGTTGTATATTACCTGAATGCTGCATCATGCAGGGTGTGGTGGTTCATTATTGTTTGTTCTACATCTGTACTGAGCATCGGGGGAGGGGGTGTAGAGAGACTAACCACCCACTTTGTGTCATGAGGTATGGGGCAGCCTTTTATCATGTATGAAAAACATCCTGAGCCAGCTATGCATGTGCCAACAAGCTGTTCTCCATGCTTCTGCCGTATTACGTCTCAGCATAGAATAAGTGGAAAATCTAGCTACATGCTAAAACATTCAGCTTAAAAAGTAGTATTAAAATGTCATAAAAATAGTGATGTACTAATGTGGGAATATCTGCATGAAGAAATATGCAGGTCCTGCTCAAAGGATGCACTCCAGGGGTGCAGGGTAATTATCATTATTTTTAATCCCTAATATGATAAGCACAAAAGTCACCCAAGTTCTTTATTATAAAAGTGTTATCAGTTGAGTAGTTGCAACAAATGAACCACATAAATGTATTGGACATATTCACCTTAAAGTAACTTGTCATTTTGGATGTTTGGCTACAGTCATGGGGAGGTCTAACCTTAATCTTATCTACAGATAATGAAACATTTCATTATTAAAAGTAATAAACAGTGCCTATCTCTTGGCATCACTGCTTGTTTTCTGCATATGGGTTAGCTTTGTCACTTATGATAGGTATGAGCATGTTACGTGCAGTTGTAAAAGAAAACGTTTAGGTCACTTCATGTGGGGACTATATATGCTACAAACTTCACAATCCTACCAGAGATTATGAGACTCAAGCCTAGGTCTGTTGGATGCAACCATCATGTCCACTGCTCATTACTGTATCATTTTATCCATATTGCCAGTCTCATTGTGGCTGACTATTGCTGCTCAGTTTTAAAAAAAATAGTAATACATGCTTAGAAATACTATGAAATGTATCAGCTTACTAAAAAGTCAAACATGTCACTTTTATCAAATTACTAGAAATACGTTATGTGGTTTCAAGACAGATAAACTGAAATTTAATTTCTAAAATATAAATTTTCATCCTCATTGGTATCAGTTTTCATATATGCAGTCTTCTACTGTTAAAATTAAATATAACATGGCTTTATTTTTGTTTTTCCTTATTCAAAAATGAATTTCCTCTGTCTGCTTTTTTATTCTTTTCATAATTTAACATCAGAACATTTTTAATTATTATCTCCAGACCTAGTGCAAATAGTAAATCTAATTTTGTTCTGCATTGTTTCAGCTCATATGAGACATGCAGCTCATAAGCCATAACTGATGGCTGACAGGTGTTTACCACATTTAACATCACTGAGATATTTTTATTTCACTCTGTTGATTTGTCATGTAACTATAAATGAGCAAGGCACAAGAAGTCACCTAGAATATTTAACTGCTTCAGTTATTCAGGTAATGTTATTAACTTCATCGGCCATTACTTATTTTTTCACAGAATACGGCACTGGTATAGAGAATGTAGCCAGCGATTACTGTTTTATACACAAAGTTTCATACTGATGGTCAGCAACACCACCTCACATTTCAAAAGTGGGGTATATATCATTTTGTTGAAAACGCAAACCGTTGAATACCTTTTTATCGAACTCAATAAATCGAAAGCTATATTCAGTGAACGATCACTTCTGCAAATTATTTCCCTGAGAAATTAACTAGTTGACTAAGCTAGCAACCATCACAAGAACCACATCATTTAAAACCCACCTAAATGAGGGGCTGTGTCCCCACACACACCCCTCCCAACTAAATATACCAACTCTGAGACTGCACTACAGTGGGGAAAAGGGCAAATTCCCAATGATGGCCCAACTAGTTAGTTTCATGGGAAAAAAATTGCAGAAGTGATCATTCGCTGAATTTAGCTTTCGATTTCTTGAGTTTGATAAATAGGGATTCAATGGATTGTGTTTTCGACTAAATGAAGTATACCATCAAAAATGTACACCTTCCTCCAAATATCAACACCTACACACACAGGAGATGTAACTTTATTTTCTACTGTCTCCTCATACAACCATAAAGACGTCTTAGTAGAAGGATTCCATCTCTAAGGAAGCTATGTGCAGCTCTATAGATTTCATGCATTTATTTAGGTAGCTACATGCATTTTCTGGCCTCTGTAAACCAAGTACTTACTTGGGCACACAAACTATAAATAGCTATGACACTGAATGCCATGCATGCCTCTCAGCTGTCCAGATTTCCACCTCTTTTTTTTTTTTCCTGTTACAAATGTGGTTTTCTGACAAATCATTCAGGATTGAAGTTACTGAATAATAATAAACACTTGAGATCAGACTTCATATCCTTCAGGATATGCATGCTAATGCAAAACCTTTTATTCTATCAACTTGCTAAGTTTATAAGAGCAATAATTAAAAATTGTCCCTATTATGGGGCTTTTGGCCCCCTATTGTTTTTGGCTTTGTCCTGAATTCTTGAGCTAAGAGGTTGAAAGGTATACAGTATTAAAGGTAAAAGAACAAGAAAAAATTAGGTATTTTAACCTGTAAAATGGCACTTTCTTTCAGTTCACACACCTTCTATTGGAGTACTACACAGCACACAGTCAGAATTCTACCATCTGTTATACATTGTTATCCTGTCCTACTTACAGAAAAGTACAATAGACCAAATGATGTTGGCAGGGCAGTATAGCAATTCAACCAAATATAATATCAAAAAAAAGTCCTGAACTCCACGTAGGGGAGTATAGCAACAGAAATTAACAATATTCATCCATACAGACCAGGGGTAGGCAACTCCAGGCACCACTGCTGGATAGCAGAACTTGGGCACTATTTTCTTGGTACTCCACTGGAGACCATCTGAGGGGATTACATTGATTAGTGATATAACACTTTTGTTTAGTTTTCTGGCAGGATTTTCTGCAAACTTGAGCAGATTTATTGAATATGGTTAATGACCGGTAAAGTCAATACATATGAGCTAAACTGCATATGCAACATTTTATTTTGCTCTCCTTTATCCTTGTTTATATGCTTTATAAAATGGGAGTAAAAGGTAAGAGTGCTTAGTTTAAAAACATTTTTCTGCAAACTAAATATTTCATTATAGCCACAAATTAGATTATTTGTATATCTATTTGTTGTGCATATATATCATTAAAACATAGGATTAGGGCTTTTTTATACCTTTTCTCATTTATTGTTAGACAATGTTATCAATAAGAAAAGCAATGTTTAAGGCTCATGCCTAAGTGGAAGCTAGTTTGGTACATTACAATAAAGTAATTATCTAATTATTCTTTATTTACTTACTGGTACTTCATGTTAAGCCTCCATAACAACTTTCTATGACTTATTTTAATTTGAGTTCTGGAAAAATGCAATCACTGGGAAATATATATTTTTTATAAACACAGAAAAGTGCATTTTGGTACGACTTGCAGCTAATTGTTGCATTTTACCAGTTAATAGTATGTCTAAGCCATACAGTTCTTTGTGTTCTATTACTTTTCATCACTAGGCACACATGCCTCTTTCCAAAGGTGGCCCAGGACCAGTGGTCTCATTAAATGCCTTGATCAGAGCCGTACAATTTATATGAGATGGTTAACTCGGCCCAGCAGGATATAACTTATTTGTAAGTTGTTACCTTAAACTAGCAAATCATGTATATTTATACATTTGTTCAGTCATTCATTTTCCGGTATCTCCTTTCAGGACTGTGAGAGTGACATAGCTTATCTAAAGCAAGCAATTGGCATAAGGAGAGAAAAATCCTGGCTGGGACACCAGTCCATCACAGATGTATGCACACATTCATGCACAGATGGCACACACTGATATGGACAGTTTAAAAGGATCACCAGTTTATCAACCTATGCCCTACTTCAATGTTGTGACACAAGCTGTAAGTTAATATGAATCGTACTGTTTGCTTTATTTTCTATATCCAGCTCTATAGTAGGAAAAAGCAGGAGCAAAAAAGTGTATATTGTGCATGACTACATACAACTATAAATTACCAAGGCCATTTAAATATCTCTGCTAATGTACTGGCATATAATACACATGCAAACATTATTAAAATATGACTGTATTCCCAGGAACATGCATTATAATGAAAAAAAATGCAACTGCATACATTATTTTTGCTCTAACTAAGGCTCTTGTCTATAGATAAGCAATAAAATTGTCTCCACCCACTTACATCTGCAAATATTGATCAACATACCCGGAAGATGAAAAAAAAAGAAATACAAATGAAAGGAACAAAAAACAGGTGAGAAAGGTGAACAATTTATCCCTACCATGTTGGATCTGTTCTTGTTGCTCTCCTGCAAGAATTGTACCAATCCAGCCACAAACAATGCTGATTGTCTCTTTATATAGCAACCATTGTGGTATAAAAATATACCTTGTCCAAGTTTAGACAATAGATGTCAGGTTAGAGAAGTGCAGTAACTGGATCCCAGGCATCCCATATGCTATGTATTAGGCTGGCTCTGCTCTTCATAGAAATGGTACCGCAGTGGCTGGGGCTGATTGGCAGGGAAGAGATGGCAGCAGTCAGTGCACAATGCCTAGGGATGAATGTACTTCTATATATATAAATTCATTGTTTGCGCCTCCCTGCACTGAATCAAAGTAGAAAGAACAACTGCCCTGAGCATTTAGTGCAGCTAAAATTAGCCATCTCTTATTCAGCTGTCTCTGGAAACAAAAGTGCCTTTACAGAGAGAAGGAAGCTGTTTTTGAAAAAAATATTCACATATGTAGAAAAAGTTGTTAATGAAAGCATATCGCTCCTTTGTGGGTGGCAAGGATGTGATGCAGCAGAAGTCAGGGATGTGGGCAAAAATGCTCCTCACAGATATGTGTATGAGCCGTTTTTGTTTTATGTGTTTTAACAGTATAGGCCCCAAACAATGTACTTTGAAAGTCCTGCAGCTGCTAGTTTCAAAGGGAACAGTAAATTGTATATTGCCTTCTAGAATCTTATTTCGGTTAACTATACAAACATAATTTGTTCAATTTTAAGTCTTTCTGGTAAAAGTAAAATAACAGTATTACTGTAATGTTTAAAGCTTATATGGTATGCATTTGAAATTACAGGTACTGTAGAAAAGTGAAGCAACCTCTGAAGAAAGTCAGTGTGCATGTACTAAATTGGAATTTTTAGCTAAATTCCAGTACTAGCTGCTAAACTAGTCGGTGCCCCAAGAATATTTCTGTAATTTCAGATTTTTATAGACTATGTCATGAGCAGCATATCAAATGAATGTACACAAGGCCAACATTTGAACAAAAGTCTTATGTTAGCAGGCAATATAGTATATAGATGCTCAGTGCCAGTCTTCTGTGACAGCTGCTCTGATTAGGGGTATCTGCCTTTACATCAAAAGACTGAGCGCTCAAATCTCCTTCTGGGCCAGTGTGAAAGTACTTACGCATTTCAGCAATTTTCTGAAAAAAGAGATGTTCTTAAACATGCATGCCTGTAACAAGAGAAACCAGAATGAGTATCAAGGTTTTGAGTCCTAGTACATATGCAGTGAAGAAAAGGTTCTGGCACTCATCTGTGTAGTATTTGCAAGTGATCTATTCTGCTCAGTAAACTAGTTCAGATACAGGCAAACCCATAAACTATATGCCATTACTCTGTTGTCAAATTTAATGCTTCTTTATTTTGTATTTTGAAGTCATTTTAAATATATATATATATATATATATATATATATATATATATATATATATATGTGTGTGTGTGTGTGTGTGTGTGTGTGTGTGTGTGTGTGTGTGTGTGTGTGTGTGTGTGTGTGCATGTGTTCAGAGCCATAAGGTGCTGTGCTAACTTTTAATTAAGTGACCCTTTTTATTGTTTAGTTTCTACAGTACAAAGACTGTAATTTCAGTCTCCAATCTTCTTTTGGGAAGTCATCCATTTCTGGTAAAGCATATTGACAACACACCTTTTAGAGTTGACCTAGTAGTTAGGGACTTAGGGACACACATAGTAATCTAGCCTTTGACCATCACTTGTCTACAGTGGTGAGGAAATCATTCTATGTTGCGCAACTTTTATAAACAAAGGTATGGCATCCAAGTCCAAGGAAGCCATTGTTCCACTGTATTTATTCATCAGACCTATCATTGAGTACAATCCCCCCTTTGGTATGAACCTAACCAGGCATATCCAACAATTGGAACGTCCACAGAGGTCCCTCACTAAAAGAATACAGGGCGCAAGTAAAATGTCCTATGCAGACTGCCTCAAGGCCCCTATCCCTGTATTCTGTCTCCTACAGGCTTTTGAGGCAAGATCTATGCCTGGTATACAGGGCATTGTCAGACCCCACTCTAATGGAGCTCCTGCATATCCTCAAAACAAGCAGCATCAGAATTACCCATTCTAAAAGATGTAAACCTTGTCTGTGATTACAAATAGGATCTGCTGCAGAGATAGGATAGTCTACCTATCTGTGGAACAGGCTCCCCATCCATGTGAAGCAGAGTTCCTCCCTAACCCAATTCAATTGCAGCTTGGACTATTGGATGGAAAACCGGAAATTCATCCCTGGTTTGGGACCTATGTCTCTAGTGGACACCGGTAACCTGTAAATGGTTAATCTCCCAGGCCCATGCTTACACTTATCAAGGGTATCCGAACTTGTCAATGATTTGGGATTCATTACTAGGCTTAAAAAGACCTATAATAGGAGGAGAGCAATCATTAATACATATAAGAATAACCAATCAGCTTCTGAATTCATTGGGCAGAGCCATAAAGGTATAAATCAGACTTGAAATAAAAACTCAATATTACACCTTGATATAAACTCAGATAATAGATTACAGTTCCAAATTAAACAACCTGACAGAGTGTATATTTACATTTCCTAGTCGTGCAGGTACAGATCTGCTCACAGTTCCCCAGCAGTGACTGCCTACAACTGACAGCTCGACTATCAGGTGCACATATTCCTGGTACACAAGATTATAGAGTTTGTCGACAAAGAACACCATATATAAACCACATTAAAAGCATTTTTGTGTGGGGGGACCATATGAGGGCTCTGTCCTCTGCATCACCCCTTATTTTATTAGTCTCATTCCAAGCTGGCTGCACATTGAGGAAGCAGTGAATAGTATCTGCATGAGGTTGTAGGCTTGGAAAACTATAGGCTACAAAGAAATACACATCACTGATATATGGAGTGAGCAACTCAATACAGGCAGATGTTTACTCAAGCAGTAAAGCTCAAGCCAGTGTCACATGAGCAATTTCATATTAAGCAGCTGCATGTATGTCTTTGCACTATTATTTGGATAACAAGGTTCAAGTTAGCTAGTGGTTAGGAAACTTCAAGCATTTCTGCCCATCATTTAACTACTTCATCCACTTCCTGAAAGAAAAACACATTTTTTCCATATTTCAGGATCTTCCAGCAGGGAAGCCAAGAGGACCTGACAAAGACCACAGCAGATATATCCTTACTCTACTCTTTTGTTGCATTCAACAAGCTTTTGGTATGAAAGGCCTAAAATGAATCGGACAAAACTACTTAAAGAAACAACTCTGACACGGAGGGAAAATTCTAAATGTAACCCAGGCAACCCAGGACCAGTTAGTCACCTGACTGCTGAAGGAATTATCCAGAAAAGGTGGCACTGAGCAAACATTACAAATCACCTGTCTTGGGGAAGGGAATCAGCTCAACCCACTGGACAGCTGACACAAAGCAAAGGTAGATGTTGTAATAGGCATCATTTCTGGCTGCAATTTACACAGCCAAAAAGCAGCACACCAGTTTAGTGTAGCCAGGATTAGGCATATGTAGGGATGTGTGCATGTCATATGTCTGCAACTGCATGTTCATGTGTATATCAGTCTACCCAGAAGGATACAGTGGGTTAGGGAACAAAAGGCATCCAAAATCATTGCAACATCAAGCCCCCCCCCCCCCCATGATCTGCTTTCACCCCTCTTCACCTGTTCTCCAAAACATTTATAGAAAGAGGCTATGAATCAGCCAATGCCAGGAGTAGTTTGGCTGACAATGCATGGAGAAGAAAAAAAATACCTAGATAAAGCTACCTACCATATAACAGCTTTCACCAAGACTGAAGTAATTCTGAACCCCAAACAGGCATCACTGTACCGTTTTAGAATCATTGTGTTCATTGTTACCTCAATGATGCCTTAAGCATTTAGCAAACTTATTATATAGTGGATTATCCTAAATCATAGCTACTAAGTAAACCAAGCCTTTACAGGTATCAGCATTTGCTCTTTCCAAAGTTTTCAAGTACCCCAAAGACACTAAAGAAAAGGTCACTTTGAATGATTTTCCATGCATTTCAGTCCTGCCATTCTAATGACTGCTTAATCATCCAACAAACGTATCCCAGAGTGTAATACAATAAAATATGCCTGAGAAATGGAGAAGATATAATACAGAGTGGAGAAAAAGGCAGCCTAAAGTAATTTTACTGATGGGATAGGCCAAGTGACAAAGAGGAAATAGGATCACTGACAGCAAAAGATGAGATGGCACAGAAGGAAATGGAAAGGCAAAATGTGGTGAGCTGTAGAGGTTCTGCTGCTGCAATACAGCTCATTGATTTTTGGGGATGAACAATTTTAAGGATTTGAAGTGTATACTCATTTTGCTTCAAGTTGAACTCGAGACTAAGGGGTATAAATGTCACAAGGGCAGTTATAAATGGAAGGTGCTGAAGTTTAGAGGAAGAGTATGAAGTTGAGGGGAAGCATAGAGGGAATTAAGAAACATGCTGCATAAAGGGGCATTACACACAGACTGACACTGATAATCAAGGAAAGGCAACAGGAGGAGGCGGAGGAAGAGGAAGTTATCAACATAAGTAAAGCGAGTGGCCAGCAGAAGAAGGCATAAAGAGTAATTGTGGTGACAGTAAAACAGAGACATGCCATACAAAGTGTGGACTAAGGACTATTAAATGATTGGAAAAGGAGAAACTTAAGCAAGACTGTGGTACAAAGAAAGACATGATTGCTCAGTGGAGTCCAAGAGAAAAAATAAATATAAATGCACAAACAGAAGGAATAATGTGGATACAACAGCTGAACAACTTTAAAAGAAAATTATGTTACGTAACTTGTTACATGAGGAGGAATGGCAGGAAGTAAAAGTTTAATTTGGGTGTAGGCTGTGTAAAATCTCACAGCAATGAGACCATAGCAAGTCCTGTTAAAAGCAAATAGAAAAGGAAACAATGCACACTATGTGATTTTGCATATGAGTGTAAATTATTTGGATCCTAACATAGTCAATGTGGTAAAGCATATAGCAGCAGTATTTGTAGGAACTTAACCAGAGAAAGGCAATCCTCTAGCCTTGTAGACACTGTTAATGCCAAGCATTAATCTGTCAGGGAAAAGAACAGATGGTCATGGAACAAGTGACTGAGAACAACATGGGATGAGGACTGACTTTCAATGGCATTTATTTAATTTGTTTAATTATTGTTTGTTTTCTGGCTGGAACATGGCTGAAGGAGGTGATTGTGAAATGGACTATAATCCGAACATTTGATAAACCAATCTGCATTCGGATTGACTTGGTCAGGTGCTGCAGATAAGATGGTAATCCTTTACTTCAGTTCAATTTTGTTGATATGGACAATAATGTTGATAGAGAAACTAGGAACTTAGAAGCTTTTCATTGTTCAATGAGGGAACTTAAAAATAACCTTTATAGATTTAAAAGTTTACAACGGCAACGCTTGCATCTGGAAGCTTGTCTACAGTACAAAAATATACCGAGAGGACTACCTGTGTTTAAAATACCTATAAATGGAAATACTTTTACTGAACTTCTAAAACATTGGCAAATCCCTAAATTTAGATCTAGGGTTTAGCTACATGAAGTTGCTGATAGACTTCTTCAGAGCAACAGAGGCGATGTTACTAGGCAAGATTAACTCATTATAACAAGTGTTGACAACTAAATTTACCCTAGACATTCATTTATTGGCCCTAGATGAGCTATTCAGCAACATTTCTATGTATGAACTGAGGTTGCAAAATCAAAAATGTAAAAAGATTGAACACGACTTTGCTGATTTCAAGGCAGGCAATGTTTTTGCATGGCCGAGAGTTTGCTCACATGTGAATATTGAGCAAGAAAAAGTTGATGCTTTGGTAACTGATAACTGCATAGAAAGTTCATCAACCTACACAATTGCACTTTATAAGCACTTACATGAGTGCATGGATCGTGCTATCCCAAACAGAACCAAGATACTATCCTCCAAAAAAAGGAAGCCAATCTGGTGGTCCCTTGCCATAAACAAACTGTACAACAGAAGGAAGAAACTGTTGCAAAAGAGAGTAAAATCCCATGAGTGGAGGAGCTCCCTGGTCAGCCTCAGTAAGAAGCTGCAATCTCTGATAAAATCCTCCAAAGCTAGTTATGAAAACAAAATCGCCACTGATTCTAAAGACAACCACAAAGCATTCTATAGCTATGTCAAGAATCTGAATGGCAACACTCAGATCTGCTCTGAGTTACAGCACAATGGCACCAAATATACAGACCCAATTGATATTGCCAACATCCTGGCAGATAGTTTCAGTGCTAACTTTACCCCTCTCTCACCCACTATAGAGCCCATCTCTATACCGGAAGAATGCAAAGTTCCTGTAATCACTGCTGCACAGGTAAAAACCACACTATCCAAAGCCAAGAACATCATCCATGGGACCAGACAACATCCCAGGCTGCATTCTACATGAACTACAGAACAAACTGGCACCCCACCTAAGTACCATGTTCAATCATAGCCTCACCTCTGGCTTTCTGCCCGCTGAATGGCACACAGTGACAGTTATTCCCACATGGAACGTATCATCATGGAACTTATAAACAAAGACATTGGTAATCTCCAAACTCTGGACCCCACCCAGTTCGGGTTTGTAAAAGACAGATCATGTCTCCTAAACCTGATAGACTTCTTTGAAGCAGTCACCAAAGCTGTAGATGAGGGTAAGGTGGTTCACACAGCCTATCTAGATCTTGCCAAGGCTTCCGACACCATCCCCCACTCTGGAATTATAGATAAACTCACTAAACTATGTGTAAATCCCTATGTCACAAGATGGGTTGCCAACTGGCTCACTGACAGAACCCACACTGAAAAGTATCAGACTCCAAATCCAACTTCAGACCAGTGACAAGTGGAGCACCACAAGGTTCAGTCCTGGGACCTAGCCTGTACTTCAGAGAAGTAGATACCAAACAGGAGAACACAGAAGGTCTTTAGCTAACGAAGTTTGCAAATGACTGCAAACTAGGCGCCATAATCAAAACTCCTAACGATGTGGACATCCTACAAAAGGGCCTCACTGAGACAGATGCCTGGTGTCAAAGCCATGGCCTCTAGCTCAATGCCAAAAAGTGCATTGTCATTCCCTTTGGTAAAAACTCTTTACCCATGAACTACCACATAGGCGGTAGTCTACTTAACACCGAAAGTATAAAAGACCTTGGGACACAGGTGGACAGTAGTCTATCCTTTGATAATCACATCGCCATAGTAGTCAGGAAATCCTTCTACGTGGCACACCTCATCACAAAAGGTTTCTCATCCAGAAAAAAAGAGGTCATTGTTCCCCTCTACTCATCACTCATTAGACCCATTATAGAGTACAACGCCCCTTTTGGTATGTACCTCACAAGATATCTACAACAACTGGAAAGGCTGCAGAAATACCTCACAGAGGATTACTGGCCTCAAACAGATGCCCTACACAGACCGTCTCAAAAAACTCCAGCTTTACTCCATCGCATATCGCCTACTCAGAGGTGATCTCTGCCTAACATACAAAGCTATGTCAAACCCAGAGCTGCTGGACATGCCCCATACTTACACTCTCTAGGGACCTAAACCTTGTCACCACAATAAACAGAACATGCCGGAGGGATAGATTCCTGTCCCAGAGACTTTCCATACTCTGGAATAAACTTACCTATCTATATCAAACAAAGCTCCTCATTAGCACTCTTCAAGAAAAATCTTGATGATTGGATGGGAAATAGGAAATTCACCCCGGGATCACTTCTGCTCAACAGTGGCACAGGAAAATAATTTTCTTGAATGGCAAAAGCCAGGGTACCTTTTTGGCTGGGCTTGTATATGCCCTAGGGCCAATAGCCTATTACCTACCTATGAACCTCAACATGCATGAATGTGCCCGTCAATGTTTCAGTTGTGTCTGATAAAGGGGTTTCTGCTAAAGATCAGCAGAATGTTGCTGCTCCAGCTGATGTTTGCAGGAAGACATTTGCTGTGGCTATCTCCTAACCACCTTCAGTTTTTCCAAGTCTACCTATACCCCTGAAGAGTGAACAGATATTCAGATTGAGGCTCTCTCTGAGCAGAGCAAGGAAATAGTGCAAGCTACCCATCAATCAGGTTTCTCAAGCAACAGGTGTATTGAAAGACTGTTAAATCAGGGATGCTTCATATACAATATCTCTTCTGTTTTGTTAATTCAGGATCAACTGAAGTTACTTGAAAAAAAGTTTATCCTTTATACCAGCTACTTGATCAGATGTCTCTGATGTGATGTTGAATTTGAATCTTTTTCTAGGAATATGATACTGAACTGTATGTTTCCATATAAAATGCAAGCATCGGGTCTGAGAAACCCCAGCACATTTACTCCACCTTTGCATCTGTTACTTAATGCCTTTTGTTTGAACATGTAAATCTGGTATCATTCAATCACTTGCTACTCCAAATAACAGTATTTTTTTTTTAATACGATTAAACATGAGTACGCAGCTTAAACAGAGTTACAAGAGGTTGTGCAGCTTAAACAGAGTTACAAGAGGTGAAAACTGTTCAGATTAGACCAGCTGATAAAGGCAGAGCGATCATTGTCATGGACAGGACTTTATATCTGAACAGTATGCTTGATATTCTTTCTGACTCATTAACTTATGTATTGTTGAATAAGTCTGATGTTGATAAATGTATCAAATATGTGCATGCTATGCTGTATTATTTCCTGATGAGTGGTCTCATTACACATGATTTATATACGTTTCTTCTAGTAGAGTATCCACTTATCCCAGCTATATATAGTCTTCCAAAAAATACACAAAGACCCTGTGAGGACCACCTCTAAGACCTTTTGTTTCAGGTCATAACTGGCTTATGGAACTCTTATCAGTTTAAATTGAGAAAAAACTTGCAACTAGTTTGGATGAGGTTCCATCTGTTTTGAAAGACACAACAGTTTCTTTATAAATTGTCTGAATGTGTACAAGGTCTTAGTGATACTTCGGAAAGTTTTTTTAGTTACTCCTGATGTGTGTTCACTATTTACTGTTATACTCAACGATGTAGGGATTGAATCTGTTAGACCATTTCAACAACAAGAACAGTGAATATCTGAATAGTTTGATGTATCAGTTCAACTTATCCTTGAGAATAATGTCTTCATATTTGAAGACAAATTCTGTTTGTAAAAACTTGGAGTCGCAAAGGGCACTGTATGTGCAACAGTTCTGCCAACATGGTGCTGGCACACTGGGAGACCACTAATGTTTTAATAGACAATGCATTTGTTCAATAAATGCTTTGTTGATGACATATTTCTGCTATGAGCAGGACCTCTAACATTATTATTAGAATTAATTTGTATCTTGAGAGTACCACTACATTCCTCAAGTTTACAGCCAACTATTCGTAAGCACAACTGATTTTCTTGATGTTACTATTACTAAAACAGAGGAGGGAAGTGTTAAGACTGACATCTATAAAAAAAAATACCCTGCAAGAGAAATAATCTATTGCATCGCTCTAGTATGCATCCAGATTATAATTACAGGAACATAATTAGGAGTCAGTGCATTAGGATGTCTAGACTCCATAATGGTAGTAGTCTGCAGTGAGGTTTTCAGACCTTATTTGATGATTTTATCAATAGAGGTTATTCCTCTAATGATGTTACTAAGACTATGAGAGAGGTGTACGGTGAGAGAAGGGGAGAGCTAGACCATATTTCTCTTTTAATACATCATGGAATGAGTTATGCAACAGGTTTGGATGCATAAAGGAATACTGCTAGGATTGCACTCACTTATTGTAGTAATATATCATCACTGTAGGATGTTATTAGAAATAATCAGACAATTTTGATGCCCGATGAAAAGCTGAAACAAGTTATTGGTGAAAAGCAGAGTTTCTGCTTTTAAGAATAATAAATCACTCAAATGTTTATGTTATCAGTATCAAAGAGTAACTGTTAAGGTATCTGAACATTTAGGGACCTACCCCTGTTCTTCCTGCAGTGCCTATAGATATATTTCTCGCTTGAGCATTTTATACATCCTGATACAGGCTTGTGTTATGCACTTGTTATATTCTACTCAAAGGAACACTGATTTAGTTTATTTAGCCTTTTGCACAGTATGCTCCTGTTTTTACATAGGGAAGACCAATCGGTCATTAAGAGAGCGTATTATAGAACACCTATATGATATATGGAAGAACAAAACCACCAATGCCCTTGCTAAGTACATTCAGACATTTTAAAATATGCATGTTTTTATTTTTATGGTGCTACAAATATTATTTAAAGATCTGAGCGGGGGTGATTTTGTTAATATAACTGAGCATGCAGAAATGAGGTGGATTATTTTGATGCAAGCTGATAAATGATCTGGCTTAAATGATGTTGTGCCTTTAAGACTGGCACTTTAATCACTTTTAAATACTGTGATTGTGGATCTGCTTGTACCATTGTCTGATCAAGCACCTATTGGGCGTGAAAGCATTAACCTTTTGCTAAAGTTTTTATTTTAGCCGTGTTGGTCAGTCCTATGTGTTTCCAAGATGTTTACTTTCCTTTACATTTGGACCTGCCTTCATCCATGTTATTGCTTGTTTTACTCTTCTTATTTTTGAAAAGGTGCCAGAAATTATGTACATAATTATGACTATACCTTTCATTGGCACCATTGTCTGAAGTGCCCAAACTGGTAACTATGTAAAATGTCAGGATTCACAATGTAAAGTCCTGCAATCTGGAGACTAAATGACCAGAAATCTGGATTCATGTATATTATGACAGAGATTGCCAGTTCTTGGAATATTTCCTTTTATCTGATCTTGGAGTTGTATATATAAGTCTGGGAGGGCTTGTCCCTCAAATCAAGGGAAGCAGAGATGGCTCACCCCCAGGCAAAAGACAAGTTTAAAAGAGAGGACTGATGTTTGATTATTTGTTCTTCTCCTGTATTTTTGGTCTTGTTTTTTTTTTCAGCATTTTGGTACTTGGCATGGGGGGTCCCGATATTTCAGTAGGCAGCTATTCAAAACAGTTGGTTTATAATAAGCAAAGCAAACACTTTTGATGTAAAGGGAATCTCATAAATGCAACATGGATTTTGCTATGGCCCTAGCACTAAAATAGTTAATGATGCTAACTCATAGACTGTAATGAGTGTATTAACAATCACTGTTTCTTCATCTGTCAAAGGCTTTTGATATGTAGAGAACAACGTTGTCCCAAAGACATTAAAGGAAGGTAAAGTTGTTGTTTTATGTTAGGATAATGTACTTCCTACATAGATGGGTAAGCAATCTAAAACCAGAATTAAAGAGCTTATAAAGAACAATGTGACTTTGTTTGAGGTATACCACTGGGTTCTGTTCTTCACCCTTCTTTTTCTTTTTTTATTATTAACAGTGTCTGTGGTAACAACAGGCTGTGGGTTCTATTCCCACACAGGGAAGATCAGTTGCTGACACTGCATTGCAACATAAGGAGGGTGCTGCACTCCTGACCCCTAGTAATATAAATACCACCTTGAGGCTCCTCTGGAAAAAAGCTACTAGTCTAGGGGAGCTAACCCAATCAACAAAGGGCAAATACTGATCTCAGAAAAAAAGTTGCAATAACACGTTTATAGCTACATATCTACATAACTGTTAGTCAATCATAAATACATATTTATATCTTTATTAAAAGCAATCTACAAAGCTGTACTGAAATAGTTAGTAGGGTTCAATATGGATAGATTGACTTATAAAACACCAGTCTAGCCAAGGCAGAATGTGTATTAGCTACATGTGTCCCAGGGACACATGAAAGAGAAAAGAGACAGAAACAAGTGGAGGTGAGCTGTATGTCAACATTTAGTGTGTCATTGAATTACTTATGCATGTAATTTATTAGGATAAAATTAAGTAACATCAACACCATGTGTCAATTGTAAACTTATAAATACATAATTCAGTCCATCTGACTTGGACAATGTCACTGTTATGAGAATGATGGTACAAATAGCAAGTACTTTTATAAATATATTACTTTACAGTTGCTAATGTCAAACAGCACTTAGAGCATACTAATGCAGGGCATACACCTCTGCGTTTCTGTAAGTTCTCTGTACATACTTTACCTGTTTCAGGGTTGCGGTCAGCCAGACCATTTCCTAGTAAACAGTACAATGAGGAAGGAATGTCTAATATGAGATGACAGTTAATTGCAAACATAACCATTACAGACTGACCTACCTACACATGGACAGAGGAAGACCATAAAAACTCCAGTCAAAAGGCACCCCAATCAAGAACCAAACTTGTAAAGCTGCAATACTAACTGATGCAACACTGTTCCATATCCGTTTCAATATTTAAACTTTTTTTTGACCCATACTTTTCTTGTGGGTCATGCAAATAAGGGGTCAAAAAGTATATACGAGGTAGAGGTGTATATAAGAGCACTGAAAATAATGCTATCTGACTTCAGAACAACATTAGATATTGTTTTACTGTTCGGGATATTTGGTTAAAATATT
>NC_056747.1:405501925-405541925 GCF_019279795.1 Protopterus annectens | reverse complement strand
AGTTACTTTTTAGTCGAATTTGATCGAAAGTTTGTTTGTTTAATTTAACTGTTGAGGCTGCCCACTAAAGTGTGCTAGCCTGTGTTACTGATTTATCACTGTTAATGCATTTTCTGTATGTTTCTATCAAAAAAACAAAAAAAAACAAAAAAATAATCCTTGTTTTCCCTCCTCTCCTCGACTAGTTTAGACCAGTTTACAGGCATTGTTGTATTCTGAGCTGTGGTGTAGTTCCTGTGTTGTCCATTACCTTACTTGGATAGAAGGAAGTTTCTTTGCTCACCAGTGGGAGTGGGGAGCCTTGAGCAGCCTACCTGTCCCTGTAGGAAGTGACCTCAGCACAAGAACTGTAGTAATTGGTTGTTTTGGACCATTTCTAGCTCTTCTGTAGTTCCCTGTTTAAAATCCGCCTCTGGGCGTTTTTGCGCGGTTGTGCGCATGGCGCAGCGCCGGTTAAACTTCTTCTGTCTCCGCCAAGTCTGCTCTTCAAATTTTCCCTTAAGGAAGCTCTACTCTTAGTATAATCAGACTACTCGCTATATTATAAGCCTAGCACTTGTTCTCAAAACTTCTCTAAGTAAGCACTCTCGTACTAAGTAAGCACTACATCCACCTACCACCCCTGTGAATATCCACTTCCCTTAAAGGCACAGCACTCCCTTATACTGTTCTAGCATGTCGAGTGGTAGATTACTGGCATCCTCTCCAGTTCAGCTGGTTAATCTGGGTATCTTGAGACAATGCTACAATTGTCTCATGTACACAAATAACCCTCTCCTCCTCCCAACAAACACAAGTACATGTGAGAGATGCAACTATATAGCCAAACTGGAGGCTGAACTCTCTCAACTCAGGGCTGGCATGACCAGACAGGAGGAGATGGTAACCACACACACAACAAACCCAGTCCCACATAGACCTACCTCAACTGCAAACCAAACACATAAAAACACAAAGACATACTCGGAGGCTCTAATAAAAAACTTACCAAAACAACAGAGGCTCCCAAAGCAGACATCCAAAAATCCACCACCTCAAAACAAAACGCATGCAACACATACTTCAATAAATCAGTGTGTCAACCAATCACAGCCCTTAAGGCCAAACACCATGCCTGATACACTAGTAATAGGTGACTCTATAGTCAGACACACTGATGTCCCGCTTACCAGGCTGAACAAGGAAAGGGTGACTGTGAGCTGCCTATCGGGAGCTAGGATCTGCCACATAACACACGCACTCAGGTCACTCCAAAGCAAGTACAAATATGACTCCGTCTTTGTCCATGCTGGCATGAATGACCTGAGACGTACCTCCCTGGACTACATGAAAAGAGACATAGAGGAGCTCTCTGACTATGTAGCCCAGGTTAGTATGACCCTGACCCTGAGCAGCATCTTGCCCTCACCAAGAATGATGCCACAATACAAAGACAAGATGATCAGCTTTAATAATTGGCTCAAGTACTGGTGTCATTCTAAGGGGATCCAATGTCTGTCTGCCTGGGATGGTATGTTGGACAAGCCATGCTGCTTCGCAAGGGTCGGCTTGCACCTGTCACCACTGGGCTTCCGGATATTGGCTAAGGCTCTTGCCACCCCCATACTGTCTTTTTTAGGCAAGGCTCAAAAGACAAACCCACCTCCTTAGAAAACAAAAATGGAAAAAAACTAAGGGTAATGCTGCTCAACGCCAGAAGTCTAAATCTCAAGATGCAGGTACTCGATGCACTCCTCAGTATGGAGAACATCGACATCTGTGCAGTAACTGAAACCTGGTTCAAGGCTCCGGAGAGCACCCCAGCGCTACCAGGCTATACCTCTTATGCTTTTCGGCCTCAAAACCCGGGCCGAACCATCAAGGACACCCACATCTCCAGGTTAGTAGCAACACATGAAGCATCGGAGACCATACAGGTGCAACTAACCATAGGCAAAACTGCTATACAACTGGTAGCATGTTACAGACCACCCTCCCAATCTCAGGAACCCCACTCAGCCTTCCTGAAGACATTGGAGGATATGAATGTATCACAAAATAGCATCATACTGGGAGACTTCAACTACCCAAACATAGACTGGGTACATTATTCTAGCCCTAACACCCTAGCCCAAAGGTTCCTGGAATTCATAAATTCAAATGCACTGGAACAACTAGTCACCTCTCCCACTAGGGGAGATAATATACTAGACCTGATCATCACAAACATGGGGACAAAATGCTCCACACCGGAGGTATACCCCTCACTAGTGAGATCTGACCACAAACTAATCATCCTGGATATACATATCCCACCTCCACCCCTAGCACAAAAGACCACAGTGAAAAACTTCTCAAAAGCCGAATTCACTCTTATTAGGACTGAGATGGTATCCTTTAAGCCCACTGGGCTAGTGGATACCACATCCCACAATGCCAAATCCTTCACAAATGCTTTCTATGGACATCTCCAAGAATGCATGGATCATGCTATCCCAAATAAATCCAAGTCCCTCTCCACCAAAAGCAAGCATCCTGTTTGGTGGACCTCAGCCATTAATAAATTGTATAACAAAAGAAGGAAGCTACTGCACGACAGAGCAAAATCCCATAAAGGGAAGACATCTCTGATCAACATTAGCAGAAAACTATGTTCTCTCATAAAAACATCCAAGGCCAACTTTGAGAGAAAAATCGCTAAGGACACTAAAGATAACCAGAAAGCCTTCTTCAGCTATGTTAGAAACCTGGGCGGAAACCCTCAGATATGCCCAGAGTTAGTTCACAACAACAAAAAATACACTGAACCCACAGATATTGCCAACATTCTGGCTGACAGGTTCAGTGCAAATTTCTCCCCTCCCTCACCCCCAAAAGAAGAAATACCTATCCCAGCTGAATGTAATCTCCCTGTCATCTCAGATGTCCAAGTGAGAACCGCCCTCAACAAAGCTAAAAACACAGTATCAATGGGACCTGACGGTATCCCGGGTTGCGTGCTACGTGAACTCCAAGAGGAGCTAAACCCGCACATAAAAATGCTATTTAACCTTAGCCTTTCTACAGAATATGTACCTGAACACTGGCGTACAGCAACAGTGGTCCCACTCCACAAAGGGGGTACCTCTACAGACCCTGGGAACTACTGCCCCATAAGCTTAACCAGCCTGGTCTGCAAAGCTATGGAAAGAATCATTATGGAACTCATAAACAGAGACACAGGGGACCTACAGACACTTGACCCCACCCAGTTCGGCTTTGTAAAGGGCAGATCCTGCCTTTTGAACCTGGTTGACTTTTTCAAAACAGTCACTAGAGCCATTGATGAGGGCAAAGCAGTCCATACAGCCTACCTGGACCTGGCTAAGGCTTTTGACACAATACCCCACTCAGGCATCATAGATAAGCTCAACAGCTTAAATGTAAACCCTTATGTCACTAGATGGGTTGCAAACTGGCTAAAGGACAGAACCCATAAAGTTAAAATCGCTGGAGCAATGTCAGACTCAAAGCCAGTCACAAGTGGTGTCCCACAGGGATCTGTCCTGGGACCCCTCTTGTTCGGCATTTATTTCTCAGATGTTAAAGCAAACATGGGAGGGTTGTGGCTGACAAAGTTCGCAGATGACTGCAAACTAGGCGCCATAGTCGATACACCAGCGGACACATACATCCTACAAAAAGGCCTCACAAACGGACAACTGGTGCCGGAGTCACGGCCTTAAACTAAATGCCAAAAAATGTATAGTCATCCCCTTTGGGAAAAACAAAGTACCCACAAATTATCACATAGACAGCAACCCACTGAGTACGGAAAAAGTAATCAGAGACCTAGGGACTCAAGTCGACAGCGACCTCTCATTTGACACCCACGTTGCCAAAGTGGCTAGAAAAACATTCTACCTTGCACACCTCATCATGAAGGGATTCACATCCAGATCAAAGGATGTCATTGTACCCCTATACTCCTCCCTCATCAGACCCATGATTGAGTACAATGCCCCATTTGGTATGTACCTCACCCGGCATTTGCAACAGCTGGAGAGACCACAAAAGTACTTCACCAAGAGGATCAAGGGTCTCCAACATATGTCTTATTCTGCTAGACTAAAGAAACTCCAGCTCTATTCAGTAGCATACCGCCTGCTCAGAGGTGATCTCTGCCTGACGTACAAGGCCATGTTCAATCAGGATCTGATGGACATGCTCCACCTCAAAAAATCCAAATCCATCAGGACCACGAGACCTATAGACTTAAACCTCGGCACAAGTATGAATAGAACATGCTGGAGGGATAGATTCATAACCCAGAGGCTTCCCATGCTTTGGAACAGGATCCCAGTTCATGTTAAGCAGAGCCCCTCACTGACTCTCTTCAATAGAAATCTTGATGAATGGATGGGAGATCGTAAGTTTACCCCAGGGGTCACATCTGTGTCACTGCTAGACAGGGGCACAGTAAACTAATTCTATTATATAAGGGGACCTTCATTGTGTCACTACTAGACAGAGGCACAGTATTCTAAATCTATTCTGTGCATTTTTGTACCATTTCATGGGGTGGCGAAAGCCACATCACTATGGCTAGGCTTACAAATGCCCCAGGGCAGATAGCCTAGTACTAAACTATGAAATTATATATATATATATATATATATATATATATATATATATATATATATATATATACACATATATATAGCGGTGTAAACCTTGGCTCTAGATTGTCACTGTTGAAGTGACACCCCTACCCCATGTTCAAAAAGGGGTTGTGGATGGATAGATAATAAACTCAGCTTTTCTGATAAATGTTTATTATTTTACTTATTCATTGTCAATTTTTGGCTATGTTTTGTACATTCAGTCATTGTCAAATGCCGTAATGGCAATATTGTTTTTTTATTTGTATTCCTAAGTACATTTCTTAATTGTTATTGTCTTTGCCCCTGTGGCCCAGGTCATGGCTGAAAAGGATCCATGGATCTGTTCACTTACTGTTTAAGAAAGTATAAATAAATTTAAAAGCAGGTACACATTGTCTAAGGCAAATTATTTAAGTGTCCATCTAGGTAATTATTTGAATTGCTGGGACCTTCTAGAGTGAGTCCTGAAGCACAAACACTGGCTGAAAATGCAGACATAAATATACTAAGTCTGAGATTTCCCAAAACATTCATTTTTCTCCAAGGTATAGTGATCTTGGAGTTGGTATATATATTAGTTTGGGATATGTGGGGGACTTGCCCCTACAAAAAAAAATTAAAGGCAAAGATGTATGTTTGAGCTTCACTCATCTCCTGTAGTTTGTCATTTTTTTTCTTTACATGCTGACAGTCAGCAGTTTGAGTGCTGACATTTCAAGAGGAAGCCAATTATCTACTTTAAATGTAATAAGAACACAGGTTTACTATAAAACGGTTGATGCTATGTACACTGAAACTGTCAATTCAAACTCTGAAACATTGAATCTCACATTGCTGAAAACCAAAGTGGGTGTAAAACACCAAATCCTGAAATTCCCTATTGCTGTGGACCCAGAAACAAACTCTAACATGGGGCCATTAAGGAGGGGGGAGTCCGGGAGTTTGGCATTCTGAGTTTTCAGAGATGCTTTTGGTGTATGTAGCATTGACCTTCTGATTGTAAACCAAGAACACTGCTACTGTCTGTGTGTCTGTCTGTGTCTCTGTCTGTCTGCTACTCTGCCTCTGTGTCTCTGTCACTGTCTCTGTCACTGTCTCTGTCACTGCCTCTGTGTCTCTGTCACTGTCTCTGTCTCTCTCTGTCTCTGTGTTATATGGGAGTAGTTAGGATATTAAATTATTTATTAATGTACTGATGTGTAGTGATACCAAATAGAAAAAGAATCACTAAAAGCTTAAATAGTGAAAGAATTGTCTTTAAGCACACATTCATGCATATATTTATTAATTTTATCCAAATCCCTCAAGGAGAAATCACATCTTTCGTAGATGGTAATAGTTTGGATTTTTCCTTATGCACAAACCTTCCCCGGGCAACAGAGACATTCACCAACATCAGCACATATTCTCTGATCTCCTGATTTGACAAACCAGAACTTCTGTCTGCAGCCCTGTAATGTATGAAATACAAAGGGCTTCCTTCTAGTTTCTGTTAGGAAATTTCAAACAATGGCTGGTCCCCCAACCCCCTAATAGCAATCATGCCTCTGACCACTCAAACCTACCAACTCACAAGCCAGAAGAAATGTAAAATTCTCAGTCTGATAAAGTAAACACTTTCTAGATCATAATAAAAGTAATGAAAATTCATGACTGACATTACATTATTCAAAGTCACAAAAAGCCGTCTTACAATCATGTTGACCATAGAGGAGATTTAAGATTAAAAGAGCACACCGATACATTTTTAGAATTAAATGTACTTATGTCAACAGTCTATCTGAATCTATATACAAAAGTAATACCTGTTTGGCCTGTCACTCATAAAGTTTTTTTTTCCCTAGAAAATCATTTAAGAATTAAATAACCAAATAATGACAAGACGTTGAATATTCAGTCTTCATAGCCTTCAGAAAGTGCATGTTAATGCAAAACATGTTATTATAGCAACTTTCTCAGCTTGTAAGAGCAATATTTAAAAACTGTCCCTGATTTTAGCCTCCATTATTTTTGGCTTTATGCAGAAATCTTGCACTAAGAAGTTTTGAATCATGGATGTAGCTGAAATAGTTTGCTATCCTTGTAGGTCCTGTGCCAAGGATTTAGTTTTGCTTACTTAACTAAGCACCAGAAGGTGTTGTTTACAGCACCACAGTCAAAATGAGACTTAATAGCCAACCCACATTCATAGCAAATGGCATTGTGGTAATTAAGACGGACAAGTAATAATAGATGGAAGACAGACAAAATAGTTGCTGCAGATTTCATGCCAACCAAATCCTAGCTACATATATCAGAGGGATTGTCCAACTAGCTTTAAGTACATCTCTTAACCTTCTCTGTAATGTGCAGTATTACGTTTGTTTAATATTGTAGTATATATTTTTTCACAAAGAGCATTTTCATTTTTCTGTCACTGGGTTGCAATGGATTATTATATATTATTGTCGAATGGATCTCACTTGTGTTTTTTCTATCTGACAATCTTACTGCTGCTGTAGGCTATTGTACTACTCATTGACCATCAGCTATAATGCTGGAGTGTGTAGGTCATTTAAACAAGTGCATTATCTTCTGAATATACAAAGCAATAGAAAATCAAGCCAAGTATCCATTTGGGAAAGTTTTCAATGAAGCTGTTTTTCATCCCTTTGCTTAGGGGAAAATACTTGCTTTAACTGTGCCAATCACTATAATCAGTTCTGAGATCATTGCACATTGGCAAAGGCAGAAAAATCGTTTCACAAAGAGACCCATCCCCCAACCAAATTTTCAGCTCCTTTGCCAAATTCAGAATTTGGCCAGACTGCATTTCAGCTGAATGCCAATCTCTAACAATGAACTTTGCATGTTCAACTTATAATCTTCTGTCTAAATATCCAGTTCAGGCATCCAGACACAACTTTGTGAGGGACACAACTGCCCATCACAGGTAATATAAAGCAACCAAGTCAGCTCAGCATAATTACAAGCTGTTAACAGACAAGGGAGGATTTATTCTTCTTGCTGTTTTCCATTGTTCCTGGAGAAGGAAGAGTACAGTAATATGTAGCTGAACACTGCATTTACCCCAACTTGTCACTCACGCAGGCAGGTGCACATAGCCTATACTAGATGCAATGTGGCACCTTTAAAGTCCAGCTTAACCATACCCCTAACATAGCTGCCCATCAGGTCCCTTTCTCCTGGATGAAACTTAAATGAGCTAGGGCCTTTTCCTAACCAAGGATAGTAATGGCACAGATGGTTATCATGTTTTGGTACTGGAATATTAAGGGCAACACACACTAGTGCTGCAGATGCACTTCTGGAGCACTTCCACTGAAGTAATACTTCTTTCAACATTTGCCTCTTAAAATCCCTTCCAACTTTACTGTATATGCTCAACTTCAAGTGCTGTTCATCCTTAGTCTCTGCTCCTGTCTACTTTTCCCCACTGCAATAACTGAGTCTCTGTCATATCCTTTCTAACTCATCTCTTTTGCAAGGTTCAGACATTCAGATGATGTTAGCTCTGTTTAAATTATATTTGGAGCTTTTCAAACTGCAACAAGAAGGCTGCTCATCTCCCACTGCACGCTGACAAAGCTACTAAGATGAAGTCCGTCACTGAGGTTTTATTAAAGAAATGCATCAACACATATTGGCAGCACATACAGATTCAATCCTACATTTCAAAAAGTACCTTTTGGAAACTAATATTTAAGGTATATGCACAGCCATGGAGTAAAAATTGCTTAGACTCTGTCACCTCAAGCCTTTCTACATTTTTGACCAAAGCACAGATGCTAGCAGCTAACAGACTATGAGTGCAAATCTCAGGGGCAATTTGTTTTCCTTCTTTCATAACCTCTGACCAGCAGGGAAAGCAAACATGGAATTATAAGGACGCAAGTGGAAGCAGACCCCATGATTAAATGTCAGAAATAGTTAATCGGAGGTGAAATGTGCACATCTCATCTCTGTACTTACACATGCCCAGAGAGAGAAAAAGAGAGAGAGAGACTGGAGAAGGACAAATGAGTCGACTGCATAACCAGCCATGGCTTCATGCTCAAGAACACCATATGAAAACAAGTAAGGCCCAGTTACAGAAGAATAAGGCCACACAGGTGTTTGCTCATGCCTAACTGAGTAAAATTACATCCATGCTGCACACATCTGCATGCATGTTATTTCCAACATTAATTTCAGTTCAGAAATGAACATTTTTACAAGGTGCTCTGTTTTGGCTGGTAAAGCTATAAAATCATCTGATAAATTGATGCCATAATTAATTAATGAATTTTGGAGAGAGCAACATCAATCACTGAAGGGGTAAGTGGCTTTAAATTAAGATGAAAGAGTTTAGAAGATGAAAAAAATTAACACTTCATTTTAAGAAAGTGTCAGCAAATTCAGAAATGCTGTAAACAAGATAAATTGGTACTTAATAGTCAGCCTGCCACAGAGAAGCCAAATATACCTCCTGACTGTAAAATGAACATTAGTTCTGCACACCTGATTCATTCAACTTCACTTTGAAATATCAGCTATCAAAACTAGTCTTAGGTTGAAGAGGCACCATTAGTTTTACAATGGTGTCTATTAAAGCTTGAGAATTGCAGGGCCCTATCGTTAAACAAAGGCTTGTTCTTATTATTGTAAAGCAGTGCATCAGTGTTTCATTGTATATATTGTAATGGAAAACAATCTGTAAACTTGTATTTTCTTTACGAAAGCTCCAAGTCAAGAATAATAAATAAATAAATAAAACAGAATAAGTGAGATATAAAACCTTTACATGCACTGCATAAATATAACCGCTATGAAATTAAACATACCACATTTCCACACACGACTGAAACTGTATTCTGTTGCAATGCAGATCTTACACTCTATACAATGGTTTAAGATTTTAAGCAAAGCAGGAACAGTCAGCGTAACAGAGCATTATATTACCCCCAGGAGCTATGTCTTGTGTTTATAGGAGGGATATTAAGAAGAAGAGCAAGAAGACAAATTAAACTAAAGGAAGAGAATTACTGGAAGTAAAAAGACAGTAACTGGAGTAATATGTCATTAGAAAGTGATTGGCAGATCTGAGAGGAATGGTAGGGAATATGTGGACTGGCCATGGGTAAATAGTAGTAGGTTATAACTGTACTGGCAAGAGAGGAAGTGGAATGTAAGTGAAGGATGACGGTGAGAGGTGCTAACCATTAACTTGTGCAGTGCCTGAAACCTGGCGAATGTCACATACTTAGTATATGACATAGTATACCTTTAAGAATTAGAATAATAGATAATTTCTGAAGGTCACTTGGCAACATGTTATAAAATTTACTGGTTTTATAATCGTGTGTGTTTTATCTTTATATTTTCGCTGTCTTTGTCATTTCTGGGATGTGATTTTGAATTCAGGAGTTAATAATGGAAAAAGCCCTGTAGCATCTCTTCTTCAGTTCTTCTATGGTTGTTAGGAATATGATCCCAATTTATTTTATCTAGGATTTATCAATTGTGGTATAATCCCCACCAGAGTAGGTAAAACTGCTAATTCATCTTTTAGTTTTTCCCTATATTTAAGATTTAAAACAGATGGCTTCATAGTCAGAATCAGTAGAACAGTACATAATGGTATAATATCAAAGTTGTGGGTAATCCTTGGATTTACTCATGATTGTTGCTGAAAAAAGTAAACTCCTAAATAGTGGATACCTTTTCAAAGTATTATTGATATAAAATGTTAAAAATCTTTTTGTTTGTATTTTAAACCAGTTTGCATGCATCTCTGTTTGTTTGTTGCATTTTTAATTCTAAGTAACTTTAGGTTTAAATTATATTTTGGATGAAGTCTACCATGTTGTTTTTCTCATGTACAGTTTCTTGTGTAGTTATATTCAAGTATAAATATATGTCAGTATTTCTCATCAGCTTAACTTCATCTTTTCCAGTATGAAAATAAACTGAGAAAAAGGATTACCATTGTTTTTTTTTTTTTTGGGGGGGGGGTAAAATTCAGTTACTTGCTAGTAAGTTTACTGTCTGGATGCCAGTAAAGAAGAAAATTGGAAAACCTGAAAGAAAATCAACCAGAAAATGTCAGCAGAAAACACTGTCTGAGAAGGATTCTGCAGCAGTTCAGCAAAAAGCAGTACAAGCTTCAGTTATGGTTCAAGAGATGGCTTCCAGTAATTTGGAGGAAAAATAAATCAACTGTACTCAGAGGTGATTAAAATAAACATTTTTGGGACTTCCAAGATGACCGCACATGTAACAGCTCAATTCTAGCTTTCACAGTGTGAAAACATAAACTTAGCAGAAAAAGCCAGTGGACCTAGATTTCTGGGCAAATTTCAGTAACTGCCTAGTAAGTGCTCTGCCAGGATGCCAGGAAAAAAGAAATACAGAGGACCTGAAGGAAAATCGCCTACAAAAGGTGACAAAAAAACAATGACTTAGAAAAGTACTGCAGCCATTCAGCAAAAAGCAGTGCAAGCTCCAGACATGACTTCAAGTAACCTAGAGGAAAATATAAGACAACTGCTCAAAGACCTGACTAAATAAATGAAACACTGATGAAGTGTCTCAATCAAACAATAAAAGGCTAGAAAAATGGAAGAAGCTTTGAACAGATATTCAGATACTGTAAGGTGATAAAACTGCAAAACTCAGAGGTCAAATTGAAGAAAAGGCTAGCTGAATATGAGACAGCACAAGAAGCTGTGTTTAAGAAATAGAATTACAGGACAGAACATGCAGGGAAAACCTGAGATTTTCTGCTGTACCCAAGAAGCTGGAAGGAATGTTCTGTATTAGTTTTATGAAAGCACAAATAAGCAACTGGGCTGGTAATCCACAACAGGAATTGTTAATTGAAAGGACACAGACACATTATGTATGTTCCAAACCTGGCTATGAGAAAACAATCTAGACCTTTAATGGTAAATATGCAATCTTACCAGCAGAAAGAGTTAATTAACTGTGGTAGGACAAAGTACTAAAAGTTGGAGACAGCAGAGTGTTTGGGGAGAAGGACTACTTATTGTATGCCAGGCAGAAGAGGAGTAAATTTGTTCCATTATTAAGAGAATGTTGAGAAGCAGGCATGAGATTCAAACTGCTGTACCCAGCTATCTTCAAAATATTTTTCTCTGTAGAAACAAAATAATTTTTTGATCAAGTACATGCTAAGGAAGAAATAGAAAAGTTTGTCCAACAAAAAGTGGGGTATGAAACAGAAGGATATTCTGCATCTCATTCTTCTGGTTAAAAAGACCACAGAGAAACTGTGCCCATGAAACCTTTTCAAATGTTTCAATGGAAAAGGCTTGAGAGAGGGAAAGAGACACAAGAGTTGACTAGAAAATCAAGAGTACATTGGAAATAAAGCAGAGACAGAGTTTGGGAGATGGTGATAAATGGGAATAGAACATGAACATCTGGAAATATTGAACTTTCTTGGACTTTATTAAACTTGTAGTGGACTCTAAAGCATATGCCCTACTTCATGTCATTAATGTTCAGAAAATACTCGGGGGAGAGGAAGGTGAAAGTTAACTAAGTAAAACATATTTTTTCTTAATAGTACTATTTTAATAGTATGTCTTTCTTTGCATGTTATAAAGTAAAGTTTTTTTCAGTTATTTTTAAGTGCAATAGGGATACTAATGTAAATAGGTGCTATGTTTTTTTTCTTTTATTTCTTTCTCCCTTTTCTCTTTCTCCTTGTTTAGTTTTGAGAAATGTAGGCACTGCAATGTAAAAAAAGATCTGGTTAAAAGAACAAGATAAAATTAAAATTAGTGTGCTTTCTCTCATTCTTCCAGAGGGAAATGGCTGGGTTAAGGCCATTAGCATAATCTAATGACAGATTTTACAAAAAAGCAAGTAAATGAAAAAAGAATATTGAATATTATGAGGCTTTTTTTCTAGTGAGCAAAGGTAGTTTTGTGTCTGGTTCTCATGTCTCTAGCAGACAATCTGATAAAGAGAAATGACTTGGAGAAAATGTTTTCTGAAAGCGTTCAAGTGTTTCCCATTTGAGACCGCTATAAAGATAAGACAAAGCCAGGCAGCACTTAATAGAACCACAGATTGTACAGTGCGTTTTAGCATGGATAACCTTTCTTTCGGGTAATCTCAAGTCTGTGTGCATGGCTGTTCCTACTACGAGAATAAAACTTCAGTATTTGAAGATGCACATAATTTTGTGTGTTAAGTTAATAGTTTCTAGGGGGCTTTTGGGGGCTTTTGTATTTTTGTTTGAATGTTTTCAATGAAAGAGAGTTCTGTAGGATGTGACATGGGCTTGGGGGAAATGACAAGAAACTGTGTGAAAGATTAACCTGCCAAACACTGTATGCATGTAACACAAAAGCTGAAACTAGACATTTAACAAAAAGGCTGTTATACATAAAAGATGGGAATAATAATTTTTCAAGAATATGGTGCTTTCTGTAATGACTTTAAATGTTAATGGTATCATAGATTGCTACAAAAAAAGAAAGAATAGTGAACTATATTAAAATATGTAGAGTGCAGATAACTACAGGATGCACATTTGGAAAGAACTTAACATGTGAATTTGATAAAGAAAGGTTTTCTGTATGGTTATTCAGGGGAATATCTGAGGCAAAGGAAAAGATGAGTGCTTATATTAATTGCAAGAAGAGCTCCAATAGTGATAGAAAAGGATAAAAAGGATAGAAGAGGATTAAAAAATGACTAATGTTAGAGTTGCAGTACTGAAGGGTACTGGCAGGGGAGGAAGATTACACTTGCATGTTTTTATTTATATTCCACTGAAAGCTGCTTTAATGGAGCTTAAAAAAATTCTGGGTGAAATAATCAGCTTTAAGCAAGGAATATTACTTATAGGTGGGGACTGGAATTTGATTTGCAACAGTGAAGATGCATCTGGGGACCCAGAAGGAAAAATAAAACAAAGGAAAGTAGATTTTTAAAGAAATCTATGAAAATATTTGGCATGGAATATGTGAATTCAATATTAGGAGTTTGGAGTGAATATACATATTATTCCCAGGATACAAAAACTTGGCTAGACTATACAGAATTTACATTTCACAGGAACATGTGCATTTAATTGACAGTCTTGATATACAGCTAATACCCATTTCAGATCATGCACCAATAATTAAAATAAAAACACAGGGTAATGAAGTACAAATGAGACACTGGCCCTTTCCCACCTATCTGTTGAAAGGAGTGGAAATTGGGGAATGGGTGGTGGAAATTATTCAGGAGCTATTGGAGAAGATATAAATTTCTTCTGAAAATATAGCTAGGGAGTGAGATAAAATTAAAGTGGAGTTTAAAAATAGAATGGAAATGAAAGGGGAGATATTTTTAAGTAAGAATTATGTAGAGGGACTTACAATGTTAAAGTATTGCAGAATAGGGAGAATCTCACAGAACAAGAAGAAGAGCAAGCATAGAATGCTAAACAGAAAATAAGGGATTACCTCAATAATATGCATGAGTTTAGAAAAATTGCTGTTAAGCAACTGTTTTTTGATGATAACTTTAGAACACAAAAACTTTTAGTACAACAAATCAGGCAACAGAAAGTAGAAAAGGCCATCATGAAGCTTAGGGAGCCTGTAACAAAGAAGATAACAAGGGATCCTGTAGAAGTATTAGAAATATTTCAGAAATTGCATGATGGTCTGTATAAAGCAGACAAATATGGAAATCAAGAAAAGCTACAAACGGAAATGTGTATGGAAGAATTAAACATGCCAGAGTCAGAGGTAGATGAGGCTCAGTTACTAACAAAATAGGAGGAGATGAGAGAAAAATGGTGATGTATAAGATCTACAGGAAAGTCTCAGGAATAAATGGTATTCCTGTGGAAGTTTGGAAGCTAAGAGGGAAAAACTGAAAGATCTGGAAGGTTTTGCTTAACATTATTTTAAGAGGAGGAGAAGTACCAATATCTTGGAAGAAAGTGGTGGTAGTTGTAATACCTTAAGAGGGTAAAGATCCATCAAATCCAACTTCATACAGGCCCATTTCAATATTAAACCATGATTCATAGGTTCATAGGTTGGTACTAGGCTATTGGCCCTTGGGCCTATACAAGCCTAGCCATAACAATTCCCTGGCTATTTCTTCCCACACTATTTACTTCCCTGGACCCCTGTCTAGCAGGTCAACTGACGTGATCCCCGGGGTGAATTTCCTTTCCCCCATCCAATCGTCAAGGTTCCTTTTGAAGACGGCCAAAGAGGCGCTCTGCTTGACATGTATGGGCAGTCTATTCCAGAGTCTGGGGAGTCTTTGGGTCAGGAACTTATCCCTCCAACATGTTTTGTTTATTGTGATGATAAGGTTTAGATCCCTGGGGCGTGTGGCTCTGTGGGATTGGGATTTCTTTAAGTGTAGCATGTCCAACAGCTCTGGGTTTGACATGGCCTTGTATGTTAAGCAGAGGTCACCTCTGAGTAGATGATATGCGACAGAGTATAGCTGGAGTTTTTTTTAAGGCAGTCAGTGTAGGGCATCTGCTTTAGGCCTGTGATTCTTTTAGTGAGGTTCATAGGTTGGTACTAGGCTATCAGCCCTAGGGCCTATACAAGCCTAGCCATAACAATTCTCTGGCTGTTTCTTCCCACATTATTTACTTTCCTGGACCCCTGTCTAGCAGGGTGACTGACGTGATCTCTGGGGTGAATTTCCTTTCTCCCATCCAATCGTCAAGGTTCCTCTTGAAGAGGTCCAAAGAGGCACTCTGCTTTCCATGTATGGGCAATCTATTCCAGAGTCTGGGGAGTCTCTGGGTCAGGAACCTATCCCTCCAGCATGTTTTGTTTATTGTGATGACAAGGTTTAGATCCCTGGAGCGTGTAGCTCTGAGGGATTGGGATTTCTTTAAGTGTAGCATGTCCAACAGCTCTGGGTTTGACATGGCCTTGTATGTTAAGCAGAGATCGCCTCTGAGTAGACGATATGCGACAGAGTATAGCTGGAGATTTTTAAGGCGGTCAGAGTAGGGCATCTGCTTTAGGCCTGTGATTCTTTTAGTGAGGTATTTCTGAGGCCTTTCCAGTTGTTGCAGATGTCTTGAGAGGTACATACCAAATGGGGCGTTGTATTCTATAATGGGTCTAATGAGGGATGAGTACAGTGGGACAATGACCTCCTTTTTTCTGGATGAAAAGCCCTTCGTGATGAGGTGTGCCACATAGAAGGATTTCCTGACTGTTGTGGCAATGTGGTCTGTGGCCTTTCCAGTTGTTGCAGATGTCTTCAGAGGTACATACCAAACTGGGCATTGTATTCTATAATGGGTCTAATGAGGGATGAGTACAGTGGGACATTGACCTCCTTTTTTCTGGATGAAAAGCCCTTGGTGATGAGGTTTGCCACATAGAAGGATTTCCCGACTGTTGTGGTGATGTGGTTTTCAAAGGTGAGACCACTGTCCACCTGTGTCCCTAAGTCACTTATAACACTTTCGGTGTTTAGTGTACTGCCACCTATGTGGTAATTTATGGGTACATGTTTTTTCCCAAAGGGGATAAATATACATTTCTTGGCATTGAGCTTAAGCCCATGGCTCTGGCACCAACCATCTGTTTCTGTAAGGCCCTTTTGTAGAGTATCAACATCATTTGGGGATTCAGTAATGGCTCCCAGTTTGAAGTCATCTGCAAACTTTGTTAGCCAGAGTCCCTTAGTGTTGGCCTGTACTTCTGAGAAGTAGATGCCAAACAAGAGCAGTCCCAGGACTGAACCCTGAGGTACTCCACTTGTCACATGTCTGGAGCTGGATTTGGAGTCATCTACTTTTACAGTGTGGTTATAAAGTATTTGTCTGTAATTGCTAAATGAATGGCAAAACTGAAGCCACAATTGATAGATATGGATGAATGTGGTTTTGTGGAGGGGAAGCAATCATTTGACAGCATTAACAGAACACTGATGATCCAGAGGGAAGCAGAAAATAAGAAAATACCACTGCTGTTGGTGGGTCATGATGCAGAGCAAGCATTTGACAGAGTAAGCTGGGACTTTGAGCAAGGCAATGGATAATATTATAAGACTGATTAGGAGGATATATGAGGGATCAGGGGTGAACATTAAAATCAGTGGGGTCCTCTCTTATAATTTCTGCTTGATCAGAGGAACCAGTCAGGGGTTTCCTCTCTTCCCTTTATTTGCATTCTATTTAGATCAACTGACAAAGATAAGGGACTCAGAAATTCAATGATATAATCAGTATGGTAGTCAAGAAAAGCTGGCTGTATTTACAGATGATATTATTTTATACCTGACAAAACCAGAAAGGGACATTAGTGTTGTGGAACATATTGAGACAGTTTCAGATCTTTTCGGGATGCAAAATTAATGAAGATAAAATAAAGGCAATAGCACTAAATTATGTATACACACACAAATTAGTTCAGCAATATCCACATTTATAGAGACATGATAAAATGAAGTATTTAGAAGCATGGATTAAAACTGATTCCATTATGGCAGCTAAGGATATGTGGGAATAGACTAAAAAGATAATACAAAAACTTAGAAAACAGAAGCTCTGTTATATGGATATCAATAGTAAGATACAAGCAGTTAAATATTTTTAGTCCCTTTAGTTTTATACACAGGTCAGGTATGCAGTTAAAATGTTTTTAGTCTCTTTAGTCTTATATACAGGTCAGGTACATCTTTATCAACCAGAGAAGTTGTGGATAGCAATTAATAAAGTGCTGAAGGATTTTATCTGGGAGGGGAAGATGGAGATGGTCAAGTGTGATAATCTTATTCTTCCAATAGAAAAAGGCAGATTGGGATTACCCAATTTGAAAGGGTATTTCAGAGCTACACAGTTAAGGTTCCTATACACAGCACAAGCATAAAACTGCAATTCAAAGTAAAGTGATGATGATGATATGGGGGAAGCTCATGAAACCAGGAGAAAATGGAATTTTGGATGCATACCTTTACGGAGAATAACAATAATCATACAAACTATTATGTTTATAAAGTAGCAGAAAGTATCCTAAGAACTAAGCCAACATGGTAATGGAGAAAGGAGATTCTGTCAGTAGGATGACTGCAATTAGAGATACAGGCAAAACACAAGAGTGGGCTGGAATTTATTGGATAAAACTCTCAAAGGAACCAAGGTACTAGGAGCAAATAACTAGCGGGGAAAGGTAATAGAATAGGAAGACTCCAAGAACTTATTTGGACTGCAGGTTACAGATTGCCTTCCCTATCAAGGACGGATGTCATAGTATAGGCAAAGAGAAAGAAATAGGGAGTCCTAAACAAAAGACCAGCACTGGTAGAGTGTTTGTACAATCTAGAATAGAAGTTACCATTAAGAAAGTAATAATTAGTAGAGTATATAAGATATTGCATGATTACTACAATAATCGATCAGAGGAGCTTAGAAAAGATTGAGATGAGAGACTGGATAAGCAATTCACAAAGAAACAATTGGTGGATATATGTATGTCTCCCAAATATGCAACAAAGTCTAGAAGATTTGGTATCTCTTCTTGGAAGTGTTTACACAGGTATTTTTATTTCCCAAGTAGACTCCCAAGATTTTTTCTTCAGTTAGACCACAAATGTTGGAGGTGTGATGGGGAAGAAATAGTTAACTGAGAACATATTTTCTGGGAGTGTAATGAGATGACAGACTTTAAAGATTCCCTGTAGACTTCTGTGTTGAAGATACTGGGTGAGCAAACTAAGGAAATGATTCTTTTGAGCTATGATACAGAATGGAATTGCCTCAACATAGTATGGCCTTGATGAGTTTAACTATGATGGCTGCCAAAAAAGCAATTACTAGAAAATGGAAATCAAACTCTAAACCAGCTTTTACTAGAAGTATTGAAGACAGTAACAGATATAAAATAACTGGAACTGGGATCTTTAGAAAAGGGTAGGGGCAAATTACATAGGAAAAAATGGGAATTGTAAGATCAATACATACAGAGGAGGAATGAGGTTTAAAAGAAGGTAGGATTTGAATTGTGCTTTGAGAAGTTTGACTGACAATGACTGGATATATTATAAGTGATGTATAATGTTTGCAGCTACAGTTGTCAGCATGGCTTGTAATGTATAATGTTTACAACTGAAATTGTGTTGGTATGGTTTATTTTCATTTATATAAATGTAAGATTGCCTATGTCAAACATGGTAATTTAATAAAGATGTTTCTTGTTTAAAAAAATAAACATTTTAGGAATATATCAACTCAGATAAAAGGCAGGAGAAAATAAAAGAAGCTTTAGCTAGTTATTCAGATGAACTGATAAAACTGCAAAAACCAGAGGCTGAAATGAAGAAAAAGCTGGCTGAGAAGAATTATTTCAAACAATAGTAGAGTTAGATGACAGAGCACATGGAGAAGACCTGAAATTGTCTGCTGTACCAGAGAAAGTGGATGAGCAGACTGTATTAATTTTAAGAAAGAACAAATAAGCAACTGGACTAGTGTTCCACTGCAGAATTTATTAATTAAAAGGGGACACAAAATGTATGCTTCAAGGTTGGGCATGAGACAGCAGCCATGATGTGTTTTACTAAAATCCCAGCTAGAGGTGTAGCTGGCTCAACCAGCTCTCTGTGCCATTCCAGTGAACTAGTACCCCGCAACCCACCCCTTCAGCTCTTCAAGTGAAGGGCAAAAAAAAAAAAAAGGAGCCAGTCAAGTTTGTCTCTGTACCCTTCCCCTGACCATCCTTCCTCTCATTTTGTTAAAAAAGAAAAAAAAAGAATGAAATATTGTTTTCTTTCAAACTGTAGTAAACTGCTTTCTACAAATGTAGCAAGCAGCTGCTACAGTTTATACCATGTACAAAACTCTACAGAGCTCAGGTTTTAATTAAAAAAATACATTTCTTAGATTTAAACAGTAGCAATCTGCTTTGCTACATTGCTACAATTTATATTCTGCATGAAGTGCTACAATGCTCAGTTTTAATTAAAAAAAAAAAGTTTTCAGCTGTAGCAAACTGCTGCAGTTTAGACCACGCAGAGAGTGCTACAGTGCTGAGGTTTGACTACAAATGAATGCTGGGTTTTACAAGCTGGTATACATTAAAAAGTGACTGGGATCTGCCAATTACACCCATCTAGTACTTTAATGTATGCCAGATTTTAAAAGCTGTTGCATATTAAAGAGCAATTCAGATCAGTTGATCACCCCCAACACTTTGTGCCTGGGCCATTTGCCTCTCTTTCCCTGCCCTAGCTATGCTACTGATAACCAGTAGAAAGAGTTGAGCCTGACAAAACTGTGACAGAAAGGCAAAGTATTGAAAATTGGAGACAGCAGAGTGTTTGTAGAAAATGATTATTCACTGTACACCAGGCATTAGAGAAACAAATTTATCCCAGCAATCAGGGAATGTCGACAGCTAGGTGTAAGATTCAGGCCGCTGTAGCCAGATGTCTTCAGAGTGTTTTTTCCTAGTGAATCAAATACATTTTTGAAGCAGAACAGGCTAAGGAAAAAATAAAAAAATGTTTATCCAACACAAAGTAAACCAGGAAGAAGAAAATGACTGCTTCTTATTCTTTTGGCAGTAAAGTTCATTGAGAGACTTTGCCAGTGAAACTTTTTTCCAATGTTCCAAAGGAAAATGATTGAGAGGCAGAAAGCACTGAAGTTTACTAGAAGAATCAGGTGTACCTTGGACTTGAACCAGAGCCTCGTGTTGAGAAATGGAGATGAACAGGAAAAAGACCAGCAACACTGAAATTAGTGAATAATTGGGAGGCTATAAAGCATATATCACATTTATGAAATAGCTTCTCAAGAAAAAGTGTCTGAAAAAGCATGGACTTTTGTCAACTTTGTTTAACCTGTGGATAGACTATAAATCATATACCCCACATTGTCATTAATATTTAGAAGGACACTAAAATGGAAAAGAAAAGTAAAACAAATTTTTAGTATTTGTATAAAACATGTTTGATATAAACTGCATGTTGTATATAATAAAGCAGTTTTGTGTAATCTGTAGTCAGGGGTATTTTAAATATGGGGCAGTCTTTTCAGTGACTGTTGTATGTGTTAAAGATATTAAAGTAGTCTTTTTAGTTGTAAGAAATAAAGGTTTTACAGTATAACAAGAGAAGAAAGGTTGGACAAAAGCAAGTTTAATGTTAATATGCTGTGTGATCTTGGGTTGCTGGAGTTGGGGGTGAAGCGTAAAAGTGCAATGATTGTATTGTATGTAGGATTAAGATATTTTCTTTTATTTTTGCATTGGTAAATGTCTAGAATAATGCCTTGGCTTAAGCTATGAAGTTTTAGTAAGCAAGTAGGCTTGAAAAAATAAAACAAAATGCTGAAAGCCGTGAAAATCCTAAGTTTCTTACATCAGCAAAGATGGTTCAACCAGTGTCATGTGTCATTCCAATGAACTAGCACCCCACCCCCTCAGCTCTTGTTTTCTTTAGTATCAAATGTTCACTGAGAGTCAATAAGTCTGCAGCTGAAGGCAGTTGTACATTCTGTTCTGAGTAAAATTTAGAAAGATTCATTGCTGACTACTTTTACATGCAGATACGCTGTCTACAGGTGCAAGCAATTAATCCTGAGAGCTTTGAGCATTCTTCACTGAGGGGAATGCAAATTTAAAGGTACAATGGCAAGCAATGCAGTGAAAAATAGTTTGAAATTATCAAAAGTGAATAAGAGATGGCCTCTTTAGCAGCCTTAATACTTTAATGCATTAAAAAACAGTGTACAGTTGAAAGATAGCCTGCACACTTTTTCTCAGATCTAAAATGTAATGTTTTCTGAAAGCATACACACTGTTTTTCACATCTGGGAGGGAAATAGATTAAGAAAAGAACTGATGTCAGTCATCATCAGTGGAAACACAGGCTGTAGCATGTAATTTAGAATGGGTAGCTTTAACTTTAGGTTAAATAATGCCTGTGGGTTCAGCTGTTGATTTTAGGTTAGGTAATGCCTGTTGGTTCAGCTGTTGATTTAGAGTAATTGTTCCTATCTGGAGAGTTAAACTTCATTTTTTTGAAGATGTACATTGTAGTGTGTGTTTGTTCTAAATTAATAGGGGAGGGGGGTGTTCTGAAAATGTATTTAGTTTTTTTTGTTTGTTCATTTTTTGAGGGTTTTCATTAAAATAAAAAGTCTTGAAAAATGTAACATGGGTTCAAATTGGAGATGGGAAGAATTTAAATGTATGAAGAATCAGCCTGCCAAACATTGTGTGCATGTAAATAAATAGCTGAAAATGTACATTCAAAAAACTGTCATGCATAATATTTGGGAACAGTAACAACTGCTGTCCTAACCTCCCCCCATTCCCACCCACACCCCATAAAGATAAAGTCTATCCACCTGACCTCTACCCCAATCAACCAATCATCATTAACTTATTTTAAACCACTCTCCACCCACTAATCCAACCAAACCCCTCTCTAATACATCTCATCTTACATCCCTCTTACTCCCTTCCCTCTAGTGTTACCTCTTTTTCAATCAATCCTCCACCACATCTTCTCTAATGCTACACTCAAACCTCCTGCTCCACCCTAATCTTACCTCTCTGACACTTCTCATTTCTAACTCCTCCTGTTTCATAGAAGCCCACCATCTCCAAACCATGCTACTGAACATACTAACAACTGCTATACTACTACTCCTTTCCTCCTTGACCTATTATCATGCCAAACTATCTTATTGAAAACCATCACCAACAGTCTCCCAAGCATGCAACAACATCACCATGTCTGCTCTAGTTCTCCCTTTCTATATAACTTCTCTTACACTCATCTCTTCAAAACCAAAGTCTTGTTTTACCCCTATCTCTCCTAGAACCAAACTAAAACATCACATCTACACTCCCAAGCTCACATTACTTGCTAGAATTTGCCTTCTAGCTGGTGACATACACCCTAATACAGGTCCCTCCACATCACTACCTACTTCTATCCGGACAACATCCTTCTCCTCCACCCCCACCTCCTTAGCCCCCTCTTTAACCCCGTCATCCTCCTCCCCTAAAACCTTATCCATTCTATCTATAAAAACACAGTCTGCTAAACAAAACTACTGAACTTTACACATGGATTTTCCATTATACCCCATATACCTTAGTCTTGTCTGAAACCTGGCTTAAAATCCCACATCTCAAACAATGAAATTTTACCGCAGACTACAATATCTATTGCCAGGATAGAACCTCAAAAAAGGAGGTGGTGTAGCCATACTCTACTTTGAACAACTGAACCCGCCTCATCCATCCATCTACACGATTTTCACCCTGCCGAACTATTAATACTAAATTGATACATAAACTCCCACAAAGAATTCACTATTGCTTTCATCTATATCTCACCAGGTAACAACATCCCTGTTCTTAAAAGCATACTATCCTGGATCTCACAAAACATACCCTATGAAACTGTCATACTGGGTGATGTAAATATTGACTGGAAAACTCTAAGTGCAAACTCCCTTGTCCAAAGCATCAATCTCTGTGGATTTATCCAGCTCATCACAACCCCAACTTGCTTGAATAAACATTCCAATTCAAGCACTATCCTTGACTGGGTACTGACTACTGACCCACACCTCTATCTCAGCCCTAGTACACTTTCTGATACCTTAAGTGACCACCTACCCATCTATACCCAAAGACACACTCCACAATTATACAGACCTTATCATTATAAAGACTGTCGTAAACTCTCTAGCTTCAACTCCACAACATTTAATGAAAGACTCTCCTCAATAAATTGGTCCAGCCTGCATAGTATTCCTGTTAATGACATCTTGCTAAAATTCAACCACATCTTCCTAGACATCCTCAACACACTAGCACCCCTTTGAAAAATTAGAATGAAATCAAATTATCCCCCCTGGCTTACAAAAGTCACTCATTTCCTTATGCATCAGAGAGATTTGGCTTGGAAATCATGGCTAAAATCCAAATCTCCTATTTATCATCAAATTTTTGAAGAACTTAGAAACCATACAAAAAACAGAAAAATTCTACAATGACAAGAAAACCAAAGACTTCTGGAAAACTATGAATGTTATCCTTCACCCCAGAAGCCCTCAAACTCCTAATTCATACCCTAACAATTCAGCACAGGACACTGTCTTCCTTCTCAACCATTACTTCATTGATGCTATCCATAAACTGACCAACACTGACCAGAGGTCCAGCTCTACTATCCCTCCCCAAAAAAACCTTTTAACCAAACTCTCTTCTCTCTTAATCCTATTCCCACCACTTATATAAAATCTCTCCTCCAAAAACTAAAACCATTTTCTCCTTCTGCTGATAATCTACCCCCCCCTTCTCAAACTTGCAGCTGACTCTATAGCCTAGCCAGTTTCTATACTTATCAATAGATCAATTCATGAAGCCACTGTTCCTGATATCTGGAAATCTTTCTATGCAATACCCCTACACAAAGAAGGCAACTCCACTGATCCATCTAACTTTAGACCCATAGCCATTCTCTCCGCTGTATCAGAAATCCTTGAAAAATGTATACACTCAGCTGCTCAAATTTCTTATCCAAGAAAACCTGCTGACACCTACCCAACATGGTTTCCGGCCAAACCATAGTACTACTGCAGCCATTTTATCTTTAACTCATACAATAGCTGAAGCCTGTGATAATAACAAACTTGTCTTGTGTCTTGTCTTAGACATGTCAAAAGCCTTTGACACAGTATCCCATTATAAACTCCTAACCACATTAGCCAACCTTAATCTCTCAGCTTCCATCCTTGAATGTTTTTCCAGCCATCTCTCAAACAGACTACAATCTGTCAGATGGCATTTCTCCTGATTCCCCCTTCCTACCCATCCATACAGGTGTTCCCCAGGACTCCATCCTGGGACCCTTCTATTCAACATCTTCACTAATGGCCTCTAGACATCTTGCTATCACTCTACTCTTATTTAGTATGCTGATAATTCTACAGTCATCTATCTCATCTTCTGAAGTATCTCAACTTCACACTTGCCAAAAACTCTTTTTTTCTCTGTAAAAAGATGGCTTACCAAAAATCAGCTTATTTTAAATCCTAAAATGACTAAACATTTACTCTTTCTCCCAAAATCTCTTTCACATCTCAAATCCACCTTTACCTTTACCATCTCATCCTTTAAATCCATCATAGGTTCATAGGTAGGTACTAGGCTATCGCCCCAAGGGCCTACGTAAGCCTAGCCAGCAAGGTACCATAGCTTACGCCACCAAAGAAAGTTATTTCCCTGTGCCACTGTCCAGCAGAGACACACAAGTGCAAATAACATTGCTGCAGGAGATGCATTTGGAAATAAATGAGCAGGTGAATTGGGCAAGAAAGGATTTCAACAGAATATCAGGGACACAAGAAAGGGGAATAATTATACTAATTGCTAAAGGATCTCCAATAGTGATAAAAGAGTGGAAACATAAAATCAATAATGCTAGATTTGTGGCAGTAAGGGGCTGTAGGCAAGAAAGGAGGATTACACTGGCATGTATTTATAGTCCAACAAAAACTGCAATTATGGAGCTTAAGAAAATGTGGGGAGAAATCAGCTTTTCAGCAGGAAAAATTACTTACAGGTAGGGACTGGAACTTAATTTGCAATAGGGGGATATAGTGGGGTGATCTACAAGGGAAACATAACAAAAGAAGGTAGATTTCTCAAGAAATTTATACAAATATTTGATATGGAAGATGTGAATGCAGTAGTAGGAACTCACAATACATATTATTCCCCAAGGTACAATAACTGAGCTAGACTAGATAGAAATTGTATTTCACAGGAACATTTGCATTATATTGAAAGCTTTTACACACATCCAGTAACTAAGATAAAAAAGACAGACTGGTGCTTTTTCACCTACCTGTTAAAAAAGCAACACTTAAGGAATGAGTAGTGGAAATTATTCGGGTGTTATTAGGGAAGAGAGAAGTATCTTTTGATATTATACCTAATGAGTTGGATAAAATGAAAATGGAGTTAAAAACAGTGTAGAAATGAAACAAGAAGATATGTGGTTAAGAGGTAATATGAATTACTTAGAGGGACTGACAAAGCTTAAAGCATTTCAGAATAAGGGGAATCTCAAAGAACAACAAGAGGCACAAATGCAGAGTGCTAGAGAGAAAATAAGGAGGTATCTAGATAATATGCACAAGTTTAGAAAGATTGCTGTTAAGCAACTAGTTTTTGATAACTCAAGAGCACAAAAACATTTAGCACAATGACTACATAAAGTAGAAAGGGTTGTTGCCAAAAGTAGGGGGCATACAACAAGAAAAATAACCAGAGATCCTGCAGAGATATTGGAGATATTTCAGAAAACTTTTGAATATTTGTACAACACAGACAAATGTGGAAATCAAGAAAGAGCATAAATGGAAATATTTATGGAAGACTTAGTTATGCCAAGGTTAGAAGTGCAGAAGGATCAACAACTAGCAGTTAAGATAGGAGAAGTGCAGATAAAATTGTGATGTATAAGCTTCAGGAAAGTCTCCAGGAACAGATGCTACTTGTGTGGAAGACTGGAAGTTAGGCAGGAAGAAAGTGGTAAAGATTTGGAAGATTTTAACAGTATTTTAAAAGGAAGGAAAGCGCAAACATCTTGGAAGAAAGCTGTGGTAGCTGTTTTACCTAAGGGCAGTAATGATCCATAAGATCCAGTTTCATACGTACTAATTTCAGTTTTGAACCATGATTATAAAGTGTTTACATCTATACTAGTTAAAAGGATGACAAAGGTGTTGCCGAAATTGAATGATTTGGATCGATGTGTGTTTGGATCAATATGGCAAACATTTGAAAACATTAATATAAAATGATCTAGAGGGGAAGCGGAATATAAAAAAAAATACTTTGCTGTTGCTGGGTATTGAAGCAGAGAAAGCACTCAGCAGAATAATTTGGGGTTCTCTGAGTATGGCAGTGAAGGCATTTGTATTCCTTAATACAATAATAAGGCTAATTAGGAGGAGATATGACGGATCAGCGGCAAGAACTAAATGGGGAGGGTTCCTCTCTGATATGTTGCGTTTCAACAGCAGAACCAAGAAGGAGTGACCTCTTTTCCCTTTATTTGCTTTATGTTTAGAGCCATTGGCAAAGAAAATAAGGAACTCAGAACTGCAAGGATAAAATTGGTATGGTAATCAAGAAAAGTTGGCTTTATTTGCAGATGATATTATTTTGTACCCAATAAATCCAAAAAAGATATCTCAGTTTCAAGTTTTTGGGGGATATAACATGAATGAAGATATAACAAAAGGTTATAGTTGTAAATTATGTACCCACACATGAACTAATTCAGCAATACCCATATTTATGGAGACATTTAGGAGTATTGATTAAAAAGGCTTCTGTTATGGCAGCTCAGGATATGTGGGAAGAGACTAAAAAGATAATACAAAAACTGCAACCCTGGGAATTAGAGGCCCATAAGCTTGACTAGCCTCATCTGCAAGTCCATGGAAAGAATTACTATGAACCTTATTAACAAGGACGTAGATAATCTCCAAACTCTGGACCCAGCCCAATTTGGATTTGTTAAAGGTAGTTCATGCTTGTTAAACATACTTGACTTCTTCAAAAAAGTCACCAAGGCCCTGAACGAAGGAAAGATGGTGCATACCACTTATCTTGACCTAGTCAAGGCATTTGGCACAATCCCCCACTCAGCTATTATAGAGAAACTCTCCCAATTGGGAATTAATCCCTACATTACCAGATGGGTAGCCAATTGGCTCACTGACTGGACACACATTGTCAAAGTGGGTAACTTCACCTCTAGCAAAAGATCAGTCACCACTGGCATACTGCAGGGCTCTTTGCTGGGCCCATTACTGTTTGGAATTTCTGTCAGAAGTCCAGGCAAACGTGAACGGCCTGTGGCTGCTGACCAAGTTCACTGACTCTGGAAATTGGGATCAATCATGGAGTCACCCAGTGATGTTAATATACTGCAGACAGGGTTAACATAGACAAATGACTGGTGCCAAAGCCATGGATCTAAGTGCAAAAATATGTATTATTCCATTTGGGAAAGTTGACATCTCTGCTAATTACATTTATAGACAGCAACCCCCCCCCCCCCTTAGGTGTAGACCCAGTGCTACGTGATCTGGGTACTCAGGTTTAGAGCAATCTGAACTTTGACCACCATGTTTTCACAGTAGTAAAGAAATTCGTCTATGTGGAGCATCTTATAAGTAAAGGCATCGCATCTAGATCTAAAGATGTTAGAATTCCATTATACTCAGCCCTCATCAGACCAATAATAATGCAGTGCTCCCTTTTGCATGTACCTCACCAGACACCTGCAACAACTGGAGAGACAATAGAGGTTTCTCAACAAAAAATTACAGGGTACACAAAACAAGTCTTACATGGAAAGACTGAAAGCCCTGGCACTGTATTCCATCTCCTGCAGGTTGCTAAGGGGTGACCTGTGTCTTTCTTACAGGGCAGTCTCTGTCCAGGCCCTGATGAAAATGCTTCACATTTGTGAATCAAACTGCACAAGGGTCACTCTGTCCAGGCCCTGATGAAAATGCTTCACATTTGTGAATCAAACTGCACAAGGGTCACTCTGTCCAGGGATATTAGCCTAGCCACTGACATGAACAGATTATGCTAGAGAGATAAATACATCTCCCAGAAACTGCCACTTCTCTGGAACAAGCTTCCATTTCATGTGAAACACAGCCATTCCCTGACCCTCTTCAAATGCAGCTTATATCAATGAATGGGTGACCACAAATTCATTCTTGGGGTGGTGCCCATGTCTCTCCTGGACAGATGAAATCGATGTTAACTACCATAGACCCTTACTTCTGTGAACTTCACTCACCTAACCACTGACAATTGGGTCAAATTGGGCTAAATATGGCTAGGCTTGTAAGGGCTCTATAGCCGTTATCCTAATAACCTATGAATCTATGAACTGATAAACTGGAAGTACTGCTTTATGGATAGTAATATACAAGCAGTAAAAATGTTTTTAGTCCTTTTAATGCTATATGGGTCAGGCATATTTTTATCAACCAGAGAAGAAGGTGTAGATAATTAATAAAGAGTTGAAAGATTTTATCTGGGTGGGAAAAAGGGCAAGTGTTAAGTGGGATAAGTTGATACTGCCAATAGAATAAGGTGGTTTACGATTACTTGATTTGAGCTACACAGTTAATGCTCATATACATAACACAAGAAGAAGGTTATAATTTAAAATGGAAAGGGATGATGAAATGGGGGGGGTGGTCAGGAAATAAAAAGAGAGTAGGATTTTGGATGCAGATCCTTAAGGAGAGTAACAACCATCCATAATATTATATTCATAAAGTAGCAAAGTATTCTAAGAACTAAGCCAACACGAGAATGGAGAAATGATATTTTGCCGATAGAGAGGATTTGCAAGTAAGAGTACAGAAAATAGGTAAGTGGGGGATGGAATTTACTGGAAAAAAACTGATAAAGAAACCAAGGCACTGGGAGAAATTAAGTAGAGAGGAAAAAGCAATAGAGTGGGATGAGACCAAGAAGACATTTGGACGTCAGAGTAGAGACTGCATTCCCTACCAGGGATTAATATCAGAGTATAGGCAGAGGGAAATGGATAGGGGAATCTTAAGTGAAAGACCTGCTCTGGTTGAGTTTTTAGTTGAATCTAGAACAGAAGCTGCTGTTCAAAAGGGATAATTAGTAGATGATATAAAATATTGCATGATAACTATAAGAATGGATCAAAGGAGATTAGAAAAGATTGGGAAGAGAGGCTAGAAAAGCAATTGGGGAGAACACATATATGGCTCCCAAGTCTGCAGAAAAGTTCAGAAGGTTTAGGATCTTTGCCTGGAAATAATTGCATAGGTATTTTTCTACCCCAAGCAAACTTCAAATAAGTCTTCCTCAGGTGGATAGCAAATGTTGGAGGTGTGATGAGGACAAAAGAGGTAACTAGGATCATATGTTTTGGGAGTGTATTGAGTTGGCAAATTTTAAAAAGTCTGTGCAGAGCAGTCTGTCAAAAAATTTGGGTGAGCAAATTACTGTAACTAAGAATATGAATTTTTTGAGCTGGAGCACATGATCTGAATTTTATTACCTTTCTAAGTTCAATTCTTTTGGCTGCCAAAAAAGCATTTACTAGAAAATAGAAATGAATGTCTAACCCAACTGTATTTGAAGTATTGAATGCTATAAAAGAAATAAAAGAACTTGAAGGATCTTTAGAAAAGGGAATTATATAGAAATAAATGGAAATATGTCTCAGCAGCCAGTAATGGTTCATCTCACAGCCCCCTGCTTGTAAATCTTTCATCTCCCAAGCCCTTGCTTACACTTATCAGGGGTACCAGAACTTGTCAGATATTTTGAATGCATGGCTAGGCTTAAAAATGCCCTTGCAGTCGTTGGCCTAGCAAACACATATAAACCTATGAAGGCTATTTTAAACTAATTGCAATTCATAGTTTTTCCCACTTTCCCATCCTTGTCGCAGATGCAGTATAAAAAGGGGAAACTCACCAAAAGTATCAGAGTTGCAGTTGGTGAAAATGATATCTCTTGTGGTGAGCTTTGCTATTTCTAAGTCAAAGTTGCTTGTCCTGGCCAGGCCAAAACTGCTTGCACCCATCAGCACACACCCACCAAGAAGAGAGAAATATAGGCGAAGGATTACTCGTTTAACTCATTTATCATTTAACTTTGATAATCAGGAAATCCTTGATGGGTTTAGAGTGGACAGGAACATTATAAAGGTTTTATTGGGCATGTTTGGCCATCATAGGGGCACTGGAGAAATGTGTGGACGTCCTATTCCAGTGGACACCAAAGTATGCATAGCACTCACTACACTCACTACAAGTACCTTCCAGAAACGGTCTGCGGACACCTTGGGGATCTCACAGGCTTCTGTTTCAAGGGTACTGAGGAGTTCCTGGCTGTAGTCTTGGCACATGTGGAAGAGTACATCCATTTCTCAGTGTCACCTCTGGACCAAGCTCAGACTATGTGCCTTTTATGGGATGACACATTTCCCTGAGGTGCTCAGTGTGACAGATTGCACCCATGTCACAATTAGGTCCCCTCCTGGTCCACAGGGTGAGCGATACTGCAATAGGAAGGGCTTCCATTCCATCAATTGCCAAACAGTGTGTGATGCATGGGAGTGCATCGCCAATGTCTCTCCCCAGCACCCTGGCAGTGCACATGATTCCCACATCTGGCACACTAGCTCACTGTACTGCTTCTTTCTGCATAGCAGGATGCCCAGTGGTCATCTTGTTGGTAAGCTGACACTTTTTTTAAGTATGTAGTTATTAATGTTAATGTAATTGCTGTATCTTAATACGTATATTCTTATTTCTTTCTTCATTTGTAAAGTGATTAGATATGTATGTATTTAACATTTGTACGTAGACTTCCCTCTTCCCCAAAACACAATCACATTTAAACACAAATATACAAAATTGCAATTTCAGAATCTATTGAAAGTAATAGCTTGAAGGGGAATAATTTTGCATTTATGGCCACCCCCAAACCCCACCTCCACTGACAAATAATCCTCAGTTTCATTACACAAACATACTTATAAATAAATGTTATGTCACAGTAGCTCCAGATAAAATGAATCGTGCACATCTCCTAATGAGAGGCCTGGTGATGGTGCAACAAATCTGGAGCATGGGGTACCATGAGAACTGTAACGTGATTTAGTGCAATGGTGTGATCTAGAGGAGGAAGTTAATCCTCCTGTCAGTGACCTGACATTGCTTTGTGACTGTGACCTTGACCTGGAACAAGAGGTTTTCCTGGGTGTGAATGACCATTGACATGGCCAGACCGTGTTAGTATCCCTGTCCCCTTCCCCTGGTTAAACTGAGTCTGCCCCCCCCCCCTCATAGTGGTCCTAGAAATTGCATTCTGCCGGGCCTTGCTTCCAGCACATCCTACCATATCATTTTCCTTTTTTCTTGTAATGTGCCAGAGATTTGTTTCTGCCTCCAACTGCATTCAACAACTACTTGGCTCCATGTTTTGCCCTCTCAGCTTGTCTGGACCCCCCTTTATCAAACAGCAGGTTGCATATGTCCTAAGTGCTGCCATGAGTACACAATTTTCCTCATAACTAAAGTCTGTGCCTGGATCCCTTATTCTCCATCTGTACTGTCCTGAAAAAAAACCAAAATAAATAAAAGGGCTACTCTCAGATACTTGAGATACTTGCCACAGTTCTGTCTGCACGACATTAGTAGTTAAAGTATAAACCACACTGGTGCCTACTATTCCTGCCACCAGCACAACTACAGAAATAATCAACATAAACATGATTTCAAACAGCACCAGTTCAGATTTTTAAATACCATACTGTCTGCCATTGCAAGGTACTTTTCCCGCAATGACATTACTAAAACAACAGTTTTACTACAGATCTGTATTTCTGTCTAATGGAAAGTAAACAATGTCAAGTTCAATAACGAGGTCTAAACCGCATGGAAAATAACAATGATGTATTGTTCAGTTATTACATTTTCAATGTACAAAAGCACGTCAAACAACTTGCAAGCAGATTCCCTAATTAAACACTCTTTCAGCGTAAAAGCACAATACAGTTGAAAATGTATTGCAATTAACCTTCAAAACATCATAACAGGAACTGTTAAATGCCATGTTAATGAGTATTACTTATTTTATAAAGTTTATTTCTTACCTTTGGAAGTCTGCATAATTTGTCACCTATTTCGGCAACTCTCAAATCAATACGGCACATACATCATTATTACCCGTTAAGAGGTTACAGTAATAAATAAAAATTTCAGTAAAGAATATAAAAATAATCCATACAGGTAACTCTGTAAATGTGTTAGTAATGTTCAAATATCAGTAATACTGGCTGCATGTAATACAGTTATAAAATAAAACTTGCAGTTACAAAAGTAAAGAACTGTGCAGCATTGCACTGAAAAAGTTGTAAGTCTTTTTCTAATTATTACAAGAAGAAAGGTTCTGTGAGAGGCAACTAAAAAGAATTGGTAAACTTAATTGTTCATAATTATTTCTTGCTGCACGTACAACATGGCTGAAATGACACTCAACACCGTAGTCAGACTGACTGTTGGGGAACTGGGGTGGGAATACTTTGCTTTAATGAGGAGCAGCAAATAAAATTACCTTTTGGTTTCTGTATTCAATGCAACTATGTTATGCTGACCTGATTTGCTTATCCATGTAGTGCCACTGTCAGCAGATGCGTGCTAGACACTTTGCAGCTCCGGACTCTGAATACCAACCTTAGACTCAAGTCTGCAATTTAATTATTCAGTATATGGCACTCCATATGTGCTTACAGCTGCTTCTACAGTTCTTTTATTTCATTTTTTTAAACTTTTCATTGTCTGAAGCTCTCTCTTTCTCTCTCAATATATTTAGCTATGTGATTAGTGGAACTTATATCAATATTTTAAGTCTCTACATTATAATGAATGTTATTTTCACTTACTCATCAATGTTTTTCAACTTATGTAATATAAGTCACATATTTTATGGAATGCTGTTGCTGGTAACACACCTTAGTGAAGAGGACAGACTACTATTCCAGGCCATCCTTTCCAGTAGGAAGCATCAGCATCACCAACATTTTCCAGTTTTGTACATGAGGTTGGGATGCAATATCAGCACTGACCCATCACCTAGTTTCAATGTTCACACCTTCAGGTGGATAGCCAGGAGGAAGTCCAGTAAATTATTCTCATTTTATCAGTTTGTTGGGTGCTTATACTGACATAACCATGCAAGTATTATTCCATTGCCCTTTTTGTAGATTTACTACCAAGGGTTTTCAGTATTCTGGGAGAGTCCAAATTAGGGGAACACAGTGCTGACACAAATTGGAACAGCAAAAAAAAAAAAAAACATTGTACTAATGTAAAATAAGTCAAAAGGCAACCACGAAATGAAACAATCGCCACCAGGAAGTCAGCCAAAGCTCTTTATTCCAAAACCAAGCAGACAAGGCTGTCACCAGCCACGAAAAAACATGTAAACGCCTTAATCCTCTGATAACGGACAGTATGCGTTTTCGTCAGATTCTCGACTTTCAATTAACACAGTATGTATAACGTTGACCATCAATTGATTAATTGAAATTATTCAGGAGCAAGACCACGACCTTGGCTAATACCTGACAGATCTTCACACTCACAAAACACTGTCAACAGCATACTGCTTTCAGATTGTAGGGCGTGGACCATGCTGGTATGCTGTTGACAGTGTTTTGTGAGTGTGAAGATCTGTCAGGTATTAGCCAAGGTCGTGGTCCTGCTCCTGAATAATTTCAATTAATCAATTGATGGTCAACGTTATACATACTGTGTTAATTGAATGTACTGATTGTCTGAAGAAGTCGAGAATCTGACGAAAATGCATACAGTTTGGTTGCATTTCCCACTTTTGGTTTTACTAATGTAAAATAACTATGACAAAAAATAAAGTCCTGAAACCTTTCATAAATCTTTGCACTTCAATAAAAAACCTTTATGGGATTGTTTAAGGCTAAGGGCAGATTGATTTATATAAAGAAAAAAGTCAGGTGAATTAAAACTGATTAAATCAGTAAACTGGATCAGTAGAAACATAACAAAAATGCATTATTATTATATTATTAATTTAAAAATTAAAATCGTTTAAAACAATTGAATCTGTTGCAAATAAACCACAAAAAAACTAGGCATGAGGAAATAAGCAGCAGACAATGGCAATAGCTGGATGCAGAAAATCCAAACAAATTTTTCTGTTTTAGTTCACAGCTCAAACCATGGTGGAAAACTATATTAGATTTTAATATAAAAACAGCTTCCCTATCTTCTAAAATATTTAATATTTCTACTATATTTCATTTTATCTTGAACTTTACACAAATTAGTGAAATAAATGCCTGAAGTAGAAATGTGCTAATAAGATTCATGTGGATGTCATTTATTAAGATTTTGCAGAAGCCTTTGTCTCAGTCCCTGACAGTGAGCTTATGAGAATAATGAAAGTGAAAAATTTTAATGGGTATGTTACTAGGTGGGATGGTACCTGGATAATAGACCAAAAGTGCTGAATACAAATTGGGGGGATTACCTCGACTACTACTGGGGTGCTAAGTGTTGGGCCAAATTATATTTACCATCTTCAAGTCTAGCTTCCCTTTATCTCATAAGATATGAGTGAGCAAGTTTGTAGATGACTAGAAAATTGTGGTAATAGTAACCAATGTTTCTGCCAGACAGTTTGGAGGTTGACCTAAGTTAAGTAGTATGGAATTTAATGCAAAATAAATTGCTAACACCAACTCAACATACCCTTATTATATAAATAATATCCTGGAAAAAGCAGACTGTATTAGAAATGTATGTATTAGAATAGACAAGGGATTTACCTTTGGTCCAAATTTGCTGGATGCAGTTCAGAAGTGGATTATGTCTACTGATGGTCACCAGAGGGGGACCATAGGGTCTTGAGTACAGTGCATCAGTTTGTAATTACATTCATTCCCAATTAATTAGATTAGAAATAATTCAAATATTTTTGACAAGGCAAATTAAGCCTGTTAAAATGTTGAGTTACAAGAACAGATTAGAGAACCTATAACTTTTCACTTTAAATTGCAGACTGGTAAGGGGGGCTCATTTTCATATATAAATTTATTCATTATAAAATAGACTGCCAGTAACGAAACTGAAGAAAAAAAATTGCCACAACCTTGTTTAACGTGTTTTCGTTCAATTTAATGATCATGAACTTCATCAGGAATGCCATCCATACATTTTAAATTATTTAAATAATAAATGAACTATCTCATGTGATCTAAACAGACCAATAAAATGCATAAAACACTTAATATATATGCTAATGCAATACTTATAAAAAAAAACTCGTTACCTTTTTTAAAAAAGCACACTGAAAGCATCCCCATTAGAATGTATTAAATACAAAACTTGAACAGCTTACATAAAAAATGTATGTAATAAATATATATATATATATATACACACACATATAACTATAAGTGCTTGTAAAAAACACTTTATATTGATCATGTCATTGAGTCCAGGAAGCTGGTCTGCAATGAATAAAATCTGCCACAGGGTCTCCTTACACTCTAAAATTACTTTAAAGTTTCCAGTAAATTTGTCATCATTAACTTTCTCTAACACAAAAAATTAAAACTTTTTGTAATTCAAACAAGTGGTAGCATGCTTGGCTAAAGCGTTCAACATATCCTTTTTCCGTATAGCTAGAGTATGTTCATATATACGCCTATTAAGTGCTCTTATAGTTTTCCCTATATAAAAATGTTCACAAGAAACGCACATCGCAACATAAACCACATTTTTGGTCTGTTTGCAAAAAAGACATTTTTTTGCTTGACAAACTGTGTACGTAAATTGTCTCTTTACAGTTGGAAGTTTTCTATTTGGAGGAAAACGTTAGTCTAAAGTGTGTGCTGTTTGGTTTAGGAACTTTTAAGTTTCCTAACTGTGTGGTTCAGGGTGATGGCTTGTACACACAGTTATTTGAATTATTTAACAATACTGGTTTGTCATTTATGAATATGCTCTTTCAACACTACAAGTTTGAACTGATGTCTTTAAAAGATCAAACTGAAAGCCTGGACATTAAAATTAGATCATCACAGGCTTTTAGTTCCTTGGCAGCTCTTTATTTTGGTATTAATGCAAAGTTAGAAAGGCATAGAGCTTCCATTGTTTTAAGGAAGCAAAAAAAGCTTAAGAGGGACCTTGCCACCTATGATACAAAATCAGCGTATCCACTAAAAAACAAGAGGGGTACTATAGATGGTAACATTCAATCAATGCATGTTGAAACATTAAATAACAATGGTAATTCATTGAACAAAGACACTGGTTCAAAAGTTTTTCAACGGACAACAAATGACAATGATAAAGGTGGAATTTCACCACTAGACAGTACCCAAGCCACCACGTCTTATGCACAGGCAGTTTCTACCGTTAGCAAGACTGGTCCTTTTATAATGGACAAAACGGGGAACAAGAAAACCCCAAGGTGGTCTGGGAAGATCCAAACAAGGAGCAAAGGGAAGGGCAAAGGTCACAAAAAGAATTAGAGTATACTATAAATGTTTGTAATTTAACTAATGGCATTTTGTCCAGTGAAATGATATCTGTGCTTAAAAAAGGTTTTTCTTTCATTCCATCAAATCAAGTTAATGTTCCTAGGCTAATAGTAGATTTCAAATTGTACCTTAGAAAGCTGAGTTTAAAGTATATATTTGAAGGTATTGGTAGAATTTAACCCAAGGTTTTTGACTGTAAGAGAAGAAGCACTTACAATCCACTATTAAATTCAACTTTGATGTTTTTTGGAAAATTATGTGAACAGGAATTTAGGAAAATTAGGCATTACAGTGAAAGTAAGCTCAATTTAACACCTTCTGAGATGTCTGCATTAGATATTTTAGCCAATAACAAAGACTGGCATGTTATGAAAGCAGACAAAGGGGGTACCATTGTTATTATAAAGTCTGCAGACTATAGCCTAGCAATGAATTCTTTAAGTGACCAAAATTGTTACAAAGTTGTCACTAAAGAATACATTGCTAAATGCTTTTTGAGATTGGACACCTGTTTATTTGACTTATTCAGTCAGGGAAGTTTGGATTATTCAGCTTATAATTTTTTAGTAGTTGAATATCCTAAATTGGCCACACTATTTGGTATCCCTAAGTTACACAAAAACTGTAAGGATCTTCCTTTCAGACCAATAGTAGTGTCAGTTAGTTTTTCCAAGACAGAATCTATTTCTATTTGGCTTGATAAACTTTTAAATCCAATAGTACAAAAGACAAAATTTTATTTGAGAGACTCGTGGCATTTATTGGAATGTTTGGGTAAACTACATTATTGTGCTATGCCAATTAATTTTGCGTCATTAGATGTAGTCTCCTTATATACAAGTATAAATCAGACTATTCGTATAAAATACTTAAGAGAATATTTAAGTCAATATACCAATCTTGAGAATGATCTGGTTAACACTGTATGTGTTTTAATGGAATTGGTATTAGAAAATAATTTTTTTTTGAAAACAGTTATTTTCAGCAAATTTCAGGAATTGCAATGGGCTCTAGAGTTGCACCTTGCTAAGCTAATTTAGTAAAGGCAATGAGGGAAATTAAATTTTTTGTTTCACATCCATTATCGAAAAATATATTATTTTACAAAAGGTACATAGATGATTTGATTTTTTTTTGGAAAGGGGATGTTGATTCCTTCCACACATTGTGCATTATTTAAACAATTCTACGAATTTTGTGGGTAATTTTGGTGACAATATAGACTTTTTAGATTTACATCTAAATATTAACAATGAACATACACAGTTTGAGAATAGCATTTTTAGAAAGTCTACTTTTGTCAACCAATATTTATACCACGATAGTTTACATCCAGCTTTTATGAAACGTGGTGTAGTTAAGGGACAACTAATCTGACTAGTAGAGATGAAATTTTTCTTAATGAAACAGTCAAATTGATGGGTTTCTTTACAGAAAGAGGTTATGACAAAGTTTGGTTAAAGAACATATTAAGTGAAGTCATTGACCTTAGATCTAGTGAAGCGTATCCTATCCTAAAACAAAATAAGGATTCAAATGTAGTTAGTACTATGGTGGATAATGTTTGTAACAAGTATAGTTTGGCTTTTCCTATTCCAATTTCCAATGAGATGGTTACTATTAGAAACATTATTTGGAATAATTGGAAAGTGGTGTTGGGTAACACTGATTTGTGAATTGTCATTGGCAATTTTCCGCTTTTTACGTATAAAAAGACGGTGAACATCAAGACCATTTTAGAGAGAGGTAGCTGTGATTACAAAGATGTCCAGACTAGTTTCAATTTTGGTACGTTCCCTTGTGGAACATGTAAACAATGTAGGTACATTTCAGGCACCAATACAGTGTTTTTTAAGCATGCAAATAAGACAATCTACTGTAGAGGACACTACACTTGCAAGACCAAAAATGTGGTTTATGTTGCGATGTGTGGTTCTTGTGAACATTTTTATATAGGCTAAACTATAAGAGCGCTTAATAGGCATATATATGAACATACTCTAGCTATACGGAAAAAGGATATGTCAAACACTTTAGCCAAGCATGCTATCACTTGTTTGAATTACAAAAAGTTTTCATTTTTTTCTGTTAGAGAAAGTTAATGATGACATATTTACTGGAAACTTTAAAGTAATTTTAGAGTGTAAAGAGACCCTGTGGCAGATTTTATTCAGTGCAGACCAGCTTCCTGGACTCAATGACATGATCAGTATAAAGTGCTTTTTACAAGCATAAAGGTTATAGTTATATGTGTATATGTATATATATTTATTACATACATTTTTTATGTAAGCTGTTCAAGTTTTGTATTTAATAAATTCTAATGGGGATGCTTTCAGTGTGCTTTTTTTAAAAAAGGCAACGAGTTTTTTATAAGTATTGCATTAGCATATATATTAAGTGTTTTATGCATTTTATTGGTATGTTTAGATCACATGAGATAGTTCATTTATTATTTAAATGATTTAAAATGTATGTATGGCATTTCTGATAACGTTCATGATCATTAAATTGAACGAAAACGCGTTAAACAAGGTTGTGGCAATTTTCTTTCTTCAGTTTCATTACTGGCAGTCGATTTTATTTGGTTTCTGTGTGGTTTCAGTGAAGTTTCTAATAAATTTATTCATAATTACTCATTTGGGGCAGCAATGGAACTCAATTACAAAGAAAATCCCATAGCGAACAGGAATAAAAATATACTTGTGGATATCAAACTGGCAAACATGTTACTACTGGGAATGTCTTTTCATATGCTGGCAGGTACATGGTGGAATGCCTTACCACTTGTAATTTGAAAAGTCCCTATTGGCCTTTAAGACATGCCTAAATAACTGGCTGTGAACTCGAGTATTTGATATATCCCTGTCAGGTGATGAACTCTTTGAAGCCCTTATATGAGCATATAGTCTATAATCACAACACAGTGAACATTAAAGAAGTCAGATGTATTGGATCAGGACTGGGATTAATTGTATTAATTATATCCCTCATGTATTCATGTGCCCTCAGTTTAAATTTCAACTAATATAAACATAACCAGGCCGAGCCTGAAATTGATCAGTATTGATCAATGCACTACCCCAGTAAACATAAATATATAAACATGGTTGTAGGCACGCCTGATTACTTAAACAACACAGCCACTATTGCAACAGATGGTACTCAAAGTATTAAATGGAACACCAGTAATTGCATGACTTTTTTAAAGATGATATATGAATAAGCTACTC
>NC_056747.1:405429425-405476925 GCF_019279795.1 Protopterus annectens | reverse complement strand
CCTTTCCTCTTGCCATCTACCTGTCTGTCCCAAATCTTCATCATATTGTCTTCTGCTTTCCTGCACATGTGCCCAGACCACCATAATCTGTTCTATTTAATGTTTTCTACAATTGAAGCTACTTTGGCTTCTACTCTTGCATCCTCATTCCTTTGCCTGTCCCACAGTGTGCATCCTCCCACCCATCTCAGATACTTTATCTCCATCATCTCTAGCTTCCTCAACTGCTCTGCCTTTACTATAAGGTTTCTGGACCATACAGTAGCACTGGTCACACCATGGTTTTGTACACCTTACTTTCCAGCTTATTTGGCATTCTTTTGTCATACAATACCCCTGCCACTCTGTGCCAGTTGGCTGCAACCCCTCTGATTTTAGCTTTGACCTCTTCATTCAGACTTCCTTTCTCCTCAACCACCCCAACCAGATACTTGATGCTATTAACTATGCCACTGTCTTCCCATCTATCTCAATTCTCAGCTTGTTCCGATTTCCCCAATTTGCTGACATTACTACTGTCTTGTTTTATCTGTGCTTAGTTTCATTCCATGTGTTTGTTTTGCATTTCATTCCTCTGTCCTTTGCTGAAGTTCTTGCTTAGAGTCTGCCTGTAATGCCACATCATCTGCATACAGCAGCTTTGTTGATCTGTCCCCTCCGACCTGTTTGCTAATGTAGTCCATCACAGGTATGAACAGCAGTGGGTTCAGAGATGAACCGTGAAGCAAATCCTCTCCCACTGGGAACCCCATCTGAAAGACCGAACACTGTTCATACTTGAGTCATTAGGTCTTTGTACATAGCTTGCACTAATTCTACCAGTGTTTCTAGGACTTCAAACCACCACATGACTGCCCAAATAAGCTTTCTTGGAACTGTGTCATATGCTTTCTCCACGTCTAGGAATATTCAGCTGGACTCTTTCCTCTTCTCTAGCCTCTTCAACTATCTGTCTCTCTAAAAACATTGGGTTAGTTGTGCTGCATCCTGATCGGAATCTGAACTGTTAGTCTCCCATCTTACTTTTTACTGCTTTGCTTATTCATTTATTAGTCAGCCTCTCCAGACCTTCCATGCAGTGGGATAAGAGTTTGCTACCTCTGTACTGCCCACGGTTGTGAATGTCCCCTTTGCGTTTGAACACTGACACTAGTATGCTTATTCTCCAATCATATGGGACACGTCTTTCTCTCCATAGTACTATAAGTACCCGCAGGAGCCATTTCTCATCATCATCTCATCCAACAGCATGATCATATCTGCTGTGATGTCATATGAGCCTGCTGTTTTCCCTGACTTCATTTTCCTTAGTGCTGTTCTTACTTCTTCTGTGGTGGGCTCCTCCTCTTCTCCCACCATAGGCTGTGTCTGGGACAGTAAAGCTTCTGTGGTGTTTTCATCATACAGAAGCTGCTGAAAGTACGCCTTCCATCTGTTTTTGATGTCCTGTGGACTGGTGAGCAAGTTGCTGGCATCCCTTATGAAGGGTGTCTAACTACCTTCTTTGTCTTTGCCTTACAACCTGATAGTTTCTTTTATGGCATCCACTTAGTCACATTCCAGAAGTTGGTAGAGTGCCTCTGATGCCTTGTTTGCTGTTGCAACACCTCTCTTAGCCTCTTTGTTAGCCAGCCAGCATTCCTTTCTAGCCTAGGCTGTCTTTTCTATCTCCCACGTTTTATTACACTCCTTTCTTTTGATGATTTCCTGGACGTCTGTATTCCAAGCTTTCCTTATGTACCTTATTTCCATACCAGGCTCAGATGCATACCTGTTTGAGTGTTAGAGCCACAAGTAATTCTTTGAACTGTTGTGTTTTCTCTCCAGTAAGCTTCCAGGTCTTCAGTTTGGTCTCTGTTGACCTCAGAGCCATCTCTAACCACTGCTTGCAACTGACTGTGGCAGCCAGAGATTTATGTTGTGGGTCAAATGTTTCAATGGGAATGACTTTGCAATCACTGATTCTATCCCAGTGTCCTTTCCTTACTAGGAGGATGTCTACCTGCGTTGCATGCTGGCTGGCCACTTTTGTATGTGATCTTGTGACTCTCTCTCTTTCTTTACCTTGTGCTGGCTACCGTAAAGCTATTTGCCAGACAGAAGTCTAGAATGGCCTCGCCTCCTATACTACTGTTGCACCACCCATGTGGTCCCAGGCAGTCTTCATATCCTGTTCTGTCAACACCAATTCCTATTGACCTTCTTTATCTCGTAGGTCCTGCAACTGCTGCCTGAATGCACTGTTTTCCTCTCTATCCCAACCCCGATGTGGGGCATAGACTAAGATTATAAATATTGTTCTGTCCTTACACTGGAGTCTGATTGCCATGAGTCTGTCACTAATTCTAATGATATTTCTCACTGCCTTCTAAAGCCTCTTCCTCACCACAATTCCCACACCATTTCTAGCCTGATGTCCTGCTGAGTAGTAGACTCTGGATCCTGAGCCAAGTGGCTTTGCTGCACTGCCTTTACACTTTGTCTCCTGGACACACAGGATGTCCAGTTTCCTCCTTACTATCATGTCATCCACTTCCCAATCTCATCCTTTCAGTGTGTAGCAATCCTAAGTTCATGTTTGGCAGGATGATTGGTTTTACATCCAGCTTTTGCACAACAAAGCTATCCCTGACAGCTAGTAGCTTATTGACCTGGGATTGCTGGACTTTATGGTAGACACACACTGGCCAATAGGGGCATATACACCCTCCCACCATTAGCATGGGTCCCTGACATAGGTCAGAGTAGGCTGTGTCCTCAACCCATGTATCACCAACATTACATGATGACATTAGTCAACACAACCATATCACCTACACCCATATTTTTACGCCATCCAGTGGCTAGCCCTGCCACTGTGTGCAGTCTCTGATCTATGTTCTCCTTTCTTGAGGATACTACACAGCACAATAGGTGGCCAAAGTGGTTGGTCTGTACAGCTCTTCCCCCAGTAGGGCACCATCTAGACTCTGTGATGCTGCCCACAGCCCCATTCTTATGTGAGTTGAGTTTGAGATGGAAACACTCAGCATGTTTTCCAAGGTGGGGGAACCCACAGAGACACAGGGAGAACATGCAAACTCCAGTCAGCCATTAATTGGAGGTCAGGATCAAACCTTGTATCTTGTGATGTGTGTGAGTGTATACCCACTTTCTTTGGGGAAAAGGCTAGACATAATCTGATGCAATGGATTCTTGAAGTATAAGGAAGAAAAGGAGGAACAGAAGTGCTATAAATTCTACAGAGGTTTAGGGGCTGAAGTTAGTCCCTTCCTTTCTTTTTTGGGATGGGGGGGTCTTTAAAGCTCAGCTAGACCTTCTGATGAAGAGCTCCTGGTAGTTTTCACAGTTCGAGTAACCATAAAATGTATGATGGTCCAATAAAAGGTATCGCATGACCCATGTATTCTAGTTTCAACTGTTGCACAAAATCCAAAAGCCTAATTTATTTTCATTATATTTTATTTGTATTTATCCACAAGAAAGTAATGATTTATTTATAAGGTTTAAATTCTTGTCTCACAATGGGAAAAAAGTTTAATGTCAATCAGTAATTAGACTGTTAAACTAAAAATATATCATAGACCTATGAATAATAGCTGTGACATCTTTCATTTTGTAACTACATAGAAAACTTTCATTTGAGTGTGACTCAAGTAGAGAGTGACCAATCAAGGAAAATTTTAGGGCAAATGGGTGTTCATCAGATCAAATAAAGAAACAAAAATAATAAATTTGCTAGGTGCTACAATTTAGGATTAAAATAAAAATAGTGGAAAAGTCCACAAGAATTTTTTTTAATTCAGTCAGTAAAATAAGTATGTCAGAATATGACAGCAGTGATCCATTTGTTAATTATTCTGGATGAAAAACAACTGAAAATTCTGAGAAGTAAAATACATTCACCAAGTCTGGTGCTATTTGTTCCACTAAAAATAGTAGTTTTTGAGCTGTAATGGATGCATACTAAATAACCCATACCTGAAATTAAGTTATTAGAACTGATCTTAGTAAAATATTAATGTTTGGATAGTTATGAAATAAATACCAAATTCCCCATAAATAAGAGTTTGCAAGATCCCCAATCTATGGATTAACCACGCAATGACCAATAGAGAAGCAGGAAAAAAGCCATGCATCTAGTGCAATATATTACATCTCTAACCTCATATACATACAAATATTTCAAGCATGAGCATTAAAAGCCCTTCTAGCTTGTCAATATACCACAAAACTTGTTCCCATAATAAGTGCCCAGGCTGTTCTTAAAAATATCTAAACTAGTACGTGCTTTAATGTAATTTGGTAGTCTGTTCCATGCATCACCTTCTCTGTCAGAGAGCCAATTAGTACACGTCCTCATTCTTATAGAATCTTCTACATAGGTTGTCTGAGTACAAGTTCAGATATTTTAGTCTTTCATAATAACTTACATTTTCACAGCCATGGATGCCTTTGGTATATTTCCGTTGTACTATTTCCCGTTTACTCATGCTTGTTTTCTTATATGGTTTCCATATTGTTATTCCATACTCGTTTGGGTCTAATATAACTAACAAACAATGACTTAATCATTTTTGATTTCCTAGACTTTATAAATCTTTTTATACAACCTATAGTTCTATAACTATCATTAACCAATTGATTGATATGATTAGTAAAACTCATAGGTGAGTCTACCCATATACCGAGGTTCTTAAATGAGTCTACAATTTAAATCGCTGTGTGTTGTATTAAATATTCACCTTTCAATTTCTGTCTCCCAAATCTTGCTTAGTTTTTAATGTATTTATCAGCATGTTATTCTCCCATGCCCAAATGGTCAATTTAGTCGTTATTTTCCAGACATGTCATCTGTTAACACATATAATCAGTTTACTCAATTTCATGTCATCTACATATAGACAGTAGAACACCTCAGATGAAAAAGTTAGGTCTGTAAGATACAATTTAAACAAGTAAGGGCCTAGGAAAGAGCCCTGTGGGACACACCCTGACTGTAAGCAATGATTTCACCTGTCCAGTTGCTGTATGATAGTTGCCATGTCCTGTTTGTAAGCCATGCAGCTATCTATCTTATCAAGAGTGCATCAATACCTAGTTCTGCTAATTTATTGATCAGTGTTTTGTGTATGACCCTGTCAAATGCTGAAGTTAAATCTATATAAATTACCTCACAGCACAATTTTTCATTCATAGCTATTATATTGTTATAGAACATCATGTTACAGGTGGTAGTAGATCTGTTTTCAACATATGCATGCGATATGTGGTTTCAAGTCTGAACCTATCCAGTTCTGATAATAACTTATCCAATATTACCTTCTCCATTATTTTTCCACAACATGAAAGTAGACTTAAGGGTCTATATGACTCTGGGATTGTTCTATTCCCCTTTCCCTTAAAAAGGGGTTTAGTAGGTGTTGTCTCCAATCTTGAGGAGTCTCCCCATATTTATATGACCTAGTGAATAATAAATATACTGGTAGCTTAAGTTCTTGCTGAAGAATTCTCAGGTCATAGTTATTAATCCCATCTCCTCCCTGTGCTTTGTTTGGATCCAGTTTGCGTAGTTCTTTTTCAATATAATTTAATTTGATTCCAGTATCTGGGGTTACCTGGATGACACTAAGACAACTTACCACCCCTTTTGTGGAACCAAATTTTTTGCATAAGATTTTGTAAATATATCTATAATCTATTGTGTCTGAAAATAAATTTTAGAATCTGCAAACAGTTTACTAATTTCTGTGTCTTTACTCCTTCCACATCTTATGCATCTATAAAAAGGTTTCCTATTATGCTCAATATCTTTATATAAATTTTCTTCCAATTTTTCTTGATCTTGTCTTACACTATGCTTAATCTGTTTGTCCAGCTTATTTCAGTTTTCAAAGTTGTAGCTCAACCTCGCTTCCATTTCTTATATTTTTTGTGTCTCATCTTAATCCTATATCTTCTTCTTATGGAAATGTATCCCCTTGATGTTGTATGCCCAGATCCTGATGATAAACATTTTTTCTATTTTTTTGCACTCAATTTCTCTTTCAAAACTTTCCACATTCCATCTGCAGTTTTTCCACTGAGCACCTCACTGCAGTTAATTTTGCACAGTGACTGGTTTGCTTCCATATAATCTGTAATTAACCTTCTGTGCATTGGTTTAGATTCAAGTTTGGCAAAATTATCCTTTATAACCCCATGATCACTGCACATCAACGGCGGTAAATCTTGACTTGAAATAACAGTAATTTACCTGACTTGAAGTAACAGTAATTTCTTCAGGAACACAAACAATATCTGGTATGTTTCATCCCCAGTAGGTTTTCTTTTACAATCTGAAGCAATTGCTCCTGAATATACGTTGTGAATAATTTCCTAACTAACATTGTTGAATCAATATTATTCAAGTCTGTTTCTGGTAAATTTAAGTCCACAGCTAATATTGATCTCCCCTCCTGTGTTTCATGCAAGAAATGTATGAATTCCTCTAGGTCATCTGCACTTGACTTTGGTGGTCTATACACTCCAACAATTGTTATATGTTCCAGGGTTGTCTTTGTCACAGTTACACAGTCTATGTATATGATATGATTTGGTAGTTGGACAGCTTCTTTAGTTCTTTAGTACATGGACATTTCTGGTGTGAGGACAAACTACTGTAGGCATTATCTACCAGTTTCAAAATTAAAGTGGCAGATTGCATGCTTCTGCGAAAAAGCAGGTGAAATGGCAATGTGAGCTGATGTGCCTAGGAATCAAACCATTGAATAAGCAGGTACAAAGTCAGTTTGTTTGTTAATTACCTTATATGAGAAGCAATATGCTACTAACTTCCTTGCAGACAATTACTTCTTTCTGGGATGTTTAAGAGACTATATCTGCCCAGCAGGGTAGCTGACATGCAAGGTTTTACAGCTGCTGAGTCACTAAGTATCTGGCTGGCCAGTGGGCTAACTTTGCTGTGGAAGATGACGTTTGCTGTTCATTAGCATTCAGTGAGATGTTAAAAATGAGCTACTTTTGCATAGTCATACCTGAAGACTGCACACATTTATTACTGCCAGATGATGCCAGCTGCAATAGTACCTTCAAGGCAGTACAATGTAATTTGTACAACCAGTGGCTATCAACTCAAGAGCAGTTTCAACACACCTGTAGGCAGCACAAGAGAGCCAACAAAAATAGAATGTTATACAAGTTAAGGCCGTCAGGGCAGAGAGCAAAACAGAACTTGGCAATCAAGTAATTCCAGGTAACATCTGCTCGTGCTTTTGTTAAGGCAGCAATGGTAATAGAATTGTTTTAAGGCAGCAGTGGTAGTAGAATTCTTGTCTTTTTTTGAAGGTGGCAGAGGTAGTAGAATTCTTGCTTTTTTACGGCAGTAGTAGTAGAATTCTTCCTTGCTTACAGATTTAAAGACATTGATTTTTACAAAGAATGGTGATATCTAAAAGTATAACACAGGTATTTACTTATAAAATTATTGCATTTCCTCTGTTAATACTAGTTCATAATCAAAGGGAGATGGCTGTGTATTGAAAATCCAAAATGAACCCATGACACCATATAGTGGTATCAGCAACAATTAGTGACAGTGATGTAGAAGCTGAATAAATAAATTGGACTGAAAACAGCCTGGAAGCTTTAGTCATCAATGAACAAAATACATTTTTAGGGTTTTTTTTTATTAATTCATAGATTTTTTATGTATCAATTGCCTGTTCTTTATTGTACCTTAAGTTCATTCATTCATTCATTTTTAACAAAAAGTACCACTGCTCTCACAAATATGTTCACAAAAGTGCAAAATAATTTATCACTACTTTCACAAATACATTCACAAAAGTGCAACTTAATTTATCACTTTTGTAGCTTAAGTTTCCAATCTGGCTGCTAAAACAAGGTCACTGTAATGCTTCTTCATTCATTCCATGTATATGTTCAAATATGTTAACCGTGTGAAATACAGTGCTGTATATGACGCATGTAAAGTTGTGATGAGGCTTACAATATCTGTATCATTGTTACTATTTGCACAATTAATATTGCTAAATAATTTGGATCATGCTAGAAAAGGGTCTTAGGACCAGTCCATTTACTGTGGTAACAATGTTTAATAAATAAATATCACTAAAAGTCTGCTAAGAATTAAGTCACAACCCTTCATGCTGAGTCTCGCCATTCATTATATACGCAGTGCATGGAAAATGGTTGTTGTGATGCCTTTGCATAAAGGTTGTCCCTCTGGATATCCTGGGAATTACAGGCCTTTTAGTCTCACTAGTATTTAGTATTTATGTGTGAATGTGTAATAGCTGAACTGATAAACCATTATATGGGTAAAGTTATATCCCTGGATACACACCAACTTGACTTTGAAATATGCAGATCATACCTGCTTAACCTAGCAGAGTTCTCCAAAAAGCTTACTCAGGCAATGCATACAAAGCATACAGTCATTGTTGCCTTCTCAGACCTTGGCAAGGCTTTCAACGCTATTACTCGTGGTAGGATCATTTATAAACTCTCTCACAGCTCAACATTACTCTATATGCAGATCCCAGTGAAGCTAAATGACTACCAGATAAAACCAGTGCCATTAAGATTGGAAGCATTTGAACTAGACAGAAAAACATCACCAGCAGTGTCCCAAAGAGCTCTATCCTGGGCCCCTTCCTCTTCGGCATATACTTCTATGATATGAAAGCTGATGTTAAAGGACTGTGACTAACCCACATTTAATGTTAGCTGTAAACTGTGATCGATCAAGAAATCACATTCTAATACTCAAATTCTCTAGTAAGACCTGGACCACACAAATGCTTGGTGTGTTAATCATGGTCTTGCCCTCAATATCAAAAGATGCCATATAGTTTCTTTTGGTAACTCTGGCATCACTACCACATACCAAATAATAATTATCCACTTAAATCTGACCCATTCATCAGGGACTTAAGACACCTATGCTCTTAATTAAATCTCCTTTTACCACTACATCTCTGTTGGAGTGAGAAAATCATTCTACCTTGCACACCTCGTCTTTCTAGATGTTTCCTGACAGTACAAACAAGTTATATTCCTATTTCATTCATCCCATATTAGACACATAATTATAATGCTTCTTCAGCATGCATCTCACCAGCTACCTAAACCAACTCTAGAAATCTTAATGTTTCTTCACCAAAATGATTTCAGATCTTAGTATACATAGCAATTCTGTTAAACTAAAATACTCTCTCCCTCTAATCCACGGGCCTCAAATTGCCAATGTTTTATAGTTTTGCTTTCTTCCTCATAAAATGTGTGGTTTTCCTGCAAATCTCATTGGACTGAAGTCACCAGACTTCATATCCTATAGAAAATGCATCAAAAAGCTGTTTTAAAATTGTTTTATATCTGTTGAGCTGACTTGTTTCATTACAGATAAATATAATTGCTATATGAAGGCTGTTAAGAATGCAATTACTTTAAATCATATTATACCATGACCCCCTATTAATATTCCAAAACGTGCACGCTGATTGGCCAGCGTGCACATTGTAAATCGACTTATACTAATGGAAAAAGGTCCGGTCGCCCGGACTTTTTCCATTAGTACAAGTCTTTTTTTTTAAAACACTGTCTCGCTATGTTAAAAGAGTTTAACATAGCAACACAGGTTTAAAAAAAGCAACGGAGATCTCCGTTGCTTTTTTTAAAGCTGTCTCACTATGTTGAACTCCTTTAACATAGCGACACAGTGTGTAAAAAGCAACGGAGATCTTGCTTTCTCCGTTGCTTTCTTTTTTAAACCTGTCTCGCTATGTTAAATGGGTTTAACATAGCGAGACAGCTTTAAAATAAGCAACGGACATCTCCGTTGCTTATTTTAAAGCTGTCTCGCTATGTTAAACCCATTTAACATAGCGAAACAGTAAAAAAGCAATGGAGATCTTGCTTTCTCCGTTGCATTTGGCCACAGCTCTGATGTACTGTGTAGGCATGCGCAGTACATCAGAACTGCCGCAGATGCCTCTTTGCTGCCCTTCCGTAGCTGTCTGGCATTATACAATGCCATTATGTAAGAAAAGTAATTGTTTCTTTTCTTAAATAATGTCATAGTATAATAGCAATAACCCACTTCTGGGTGTGGGTAATGTGGGATTTAACCACGGTTGTCTTTGTTTGGTCCCGAGGGCGACCACGCCAACCGTGGTTAAATCCCGCATTACCCACACCCAGGCGTGGGTTATTGCTATAATATGATTGCTTTAAAATCTGAATTGCATCAGAAAGTGAATTGCAAGTGTTTGTGTTTTTCTGAGTGTCTGTCTGTACTGAGTTAATGAGATGTATGGGGGTATGATATATTACACATAAGTTTGTGTGTATATGCCTGTTTTAGTAGATGAATTCATAAGCTTCATAAGTAACTTGTTTGCATCATATGGGAGAGGCAGTTCAAGCTGTACTGTGCATTGTTCATGTGTTTTATTTAGAAACCTGTCTTATTGGTGTATAATGATTGCATATCTGATTTATTTGCTTGAGTATAGGGGAGGTTGCAATGATCACTTTTCCACCTGCAGTGACACATTTATAGTTGAATTATGCTGCATTGGTATGATTCAGTTCTTCTACTATGTGTGATAGGTATCTTTTATCATGTGGTAATGGCATTCTGTTCTTTTGCCTGGTTTGATAGTTAGCTTTCCTGGCTGCACTGTGTTTCTACTGTTTCTGCTTACATTGATCTTGTCATGCTTTCTATGGTTCGTGTCTTTAGCCCAAACTCCAGCACTGATCCATCAGTTTTCCTTCCACACTCAAAATGTTTAAAAGAAATTAAATAAATGTCACCTTACACATTTATTAAATCTCTCTGTTCTGTGATAAAAATGCAATAAAAAAAGAAACTAATATGGTTTACTTATGTGCCACACAAACAGTAATATGTTGTAATGAATAGTCATCACCCACCTAGTCCTTAGCTCAGTGGACTCCTCCACAGCTGCATCTTGAGCCATTTCAGTTTGAGACCACGGCTCAGTCTTGTACAGGCTTTTGAGGGGTGCTCTCCGCCTAGCCTTCCATGATGTGAACACCCTAAAAATAAACATTGGTAAAGCAAATATCCCCTCTAGAGACCAAAACCTATTTAATCACATTAATAATAGCTGGTATGACAGGCTACCTAACCCAACATATCCCCCATGTCTAGAGTAGGGTGCTTTTACATATAAAGCCAAGTGCTTCCCTGGCAACCTTTGAAACTGGTCTGGATGATCACAAATTTTCACCTGGTATATGTATGTAAAATCTACCTAATGGGGGTTTATTTTTCATCAGTAGTGGGTGTTACAGCTAATCTTCTCTATGGCCTTCTTGGTTGGGAGGTTAGTAAAGACCTATGTACCCAATTAACTTCTATGTTACACACCTGTTCTCTGATGACTCACTACATATGACTCCTAGCTCCTCTGTAGCATCTCTCTCTCATCCAGTGTGAACATTTCGTATGAACTGAGACTTTGCTCGTACTTCATGCTCTCCATAACACTTACCACTGTGGTGACCATTGTACACTCTCAATCAGTTTGGTCTGTCCTTCCTGGAATGGTAAACAGACCTGAGCATAGTTCTCCCAGTGAGGTCTAACAGCAGCACCACGTATAATGGGAGCATAACATCTGCATCTATAGTGTCCACACCCCTGACAAAGCAGCCCTAGTTTTCACTGGACACTAACAGCATGATGCAGCCTATGGGAGAGTGTAACACACAGGATTTTACTTCCTCTGTCCACCCTAAGAGTATCATCACATCAGAAAAGCACTGCTCTTTGTGTCTTCAGTCAGCAGAAAATTCCCTTACCCAAGAGTGTTGTCTGTCAGATTTGTTGACCTGGACTGATGTCAGCAATTTGTATGATACTTCACCATTTACTACTCACTCATTCAGCAGAAGCTCACAAGAAATGCTTTCTATCTCCAATTATTTAAGCAGATTGCAAACCGGCTCAATAATCTGAGTTGAAATGTGCCCTTATGTTTTTCCACCAGCCTCATGTCAGATTTACCTTCAAGGCAGTATTTAAATGTATTCCATCCACTGATTTCAACATGGCAACCTTGATAGTATCCTGGTCATGGATGATGTCAAAATGTGTGCTCTTGTCCTGCTGGAAGACTATTATTTGTAACTTTTCCTGGCATGACAAGTTTGTAATTACTCAACAGTTACTTCTTTGAATGTGCTTTGTTCAAGAGCCCCACCACTGCTGCCCTTCTGTGTTCTGTCGTATCAGTTCCCAAAAAGAAATTGTATGATTTTGCAAACAGCTGACTCCACCTATTTGCCAGGTTTCTCACTGAATAGGAAGATATCAAATCAGAGTAGTTATGCTGTTCCCCCTAAAGTCCCCTAAACCCTTATTTCCCTCCACCCTAGTCACCTCTCCATCTGGTTCTTCTACTTTTTTTAAAAAAAGTTTTTAGTAGCTTTTAACTCAACAAATTGATCATGACAATAATTGTATTTAGAAATTTGTGAACATAAAAAAGAGCAATATTATTTATTTTATTATTGTTTGTTAACCGGGTTAGTCCAGCTGGGCTTGTGGCCCGTGTTCAGTGGAGACCCGAGGAGAAAAGCTCCGATACATAGTATAAAATCAGAGATTTGGAACATTACAAATATAAAATTTAAAATACAGACATTTGCAACATTACAAAATATAAGTACAGAGTTTTGTAAAATTTGGAAAAGGCAGAATTACAGAAAGTTGCCACATTAGTAATAGATAATGTGAGTATCTTATGTCAATATTATATACAGAAAATAACAGTTTTACATTAATATATACACTGCTTTGCAATTAAGAGGGAACAAAAGCAACTATTTACAAGCGTGTCTACTAGAAATGAAGATTCTCAAAACATTCCTATAAATTGCAATTGATATAAGTGTAGTAATTTTTGTTTATCAAACAGTTCCTTGACATTTGTCCACATATTATAGTAAGAAGTGATTCTAGCAGATCTTGATTTAATGGTGATAATTTCTAGATGACAAACTTCAGTTGCAATGTTTGTGAATTATTTGAAAGAGAGTGTAGTTTCATTCTTCTAATTCTTGGTTATAACTTTCCTCTCAATTGATAAAATGGACCATAAAAGAGGGTATTTTATTTTTGTAACACAAACAGGAATGGTGGGTATTAAAAAGAATTAACGACTTAGATAAAACAAAATTGGTATTCCAATAAGGTGTAAGTAAAATACAATCAAAGAACATGTGTTGCCAATCTGCTTTAAGCTCCTGTTTACATCTCCAACAAGCGTGCTTCTTTGTAAACATTAATTCAATTTTATTAGGTGTGAATAAAGATTTATGCAAGAATTTCCAAGTAAAAAGTTTACATCTAATAGAAGAAGTTGTCTGTCTGGAAGATATTAAAATGATTTTTAACCTCTTCATCTGAAAGTCTGTTATTAATGTGAGTAAAATAGTTCCAATAATTGTCATTGCAACTTTTTGTTTCTTTTCTTACCACTGTATATAATTTGGATAATAGACTCTCTCCCAATGTCTTTTGTTGTATTAATAGTTTTAAAAATTCAATTAATTTTGGGTTAAGATCTCTTACCCTTGGTTGCATTAACTTAATTTAATCTTCTGTATATATTGCCTGCAAGATTGTACATCCAACCACATAACTTTGCTTAAATCATATTTACTTATGATATAATCAGCCCATGCCCTATATGTTGGATTTCTATAAATTAAGTTTCTAAAGGTATTTAATATAGTAGGAATTAAATAAAACTCGGCTGTCTGGAGACTCCTTTATGAAAAGTAATCTTTTAGCAACCAATGTAAACTATTGTGTAGTATAAGATTATGGTTAGAGTTTATGTTTAAATTTTATGAAAAGGCATCCTAGAAACTCTTTCCACCTGGCTGTTTAAATATTTATCCAGAGAGATATTGTTTTTATAACTGATGATAAAGAATATAATTCTAGATCTGGTAGTCCATATCCTCCTGCTGTCCAACCTCATGTATGATGATTTAAGACAGTTTTTGGTTTGTTGGGGAACCAAAGAAATTTTAAAATTCTTTAATACAGGTTTTAGATGGAGATAAATATAATGATTGAATAACATACAAGAATTTTTGGTAAAATAATTTTGATTATAGATAATCTCTCTTCCATTTTGAAGAAAAATCCATTTATTTATTATTTCTTTATACTAATTATGCTGTTAGTATAATTGTAATTTATTATATTAATAATGTATTATAATTAGCCCTAAATTCATTTTTCTCTGTTTGACAATGTATTTAGTAAATCTATCATTTATTCTATCAATATTGGCATTTATCGGTAGTATATTTGTTTTATCATTAAAGGAGAGACCAGATTTTTTGGAACTCATCCAGTGCCTTAAAAACAGCAGAAAGGGAACTATCCCTGTCATTCAGTGTCAGAAAAATATTATCAGCAAATAAATGGATTTTAGAAACTAATTTATGCTAATGCATTTTATGCCTAAATTCGACCTAATAAAATTAACAAAAGGTTCCATAATTAGAGTGAAAATCAGGGGTAAAAGAGTACATTCTTGTTTACTTCCTTTCAAAATTTATATTGAATCAGAACTAAAAGTGCCTGTTTTGACATATGCAAAACAATTGTCATAAAGAAGATTTATAAGATATGTAAAATTACTTGAAAAATTACAGTCCTGCAAGACTAACAAAACATTTCCAATTCACATAGTCAAAAGCTCTGTTAATGTCTAGATTCATTAATATTAGTTTGTCTTTTGTTTTGTTTACATAGTCAATTACTGTGATTATTTTGATATTGTCATAAGTACTTTTTAGAATAAAATCAGTTTGATCCTTGTTAATCATGGAAGGTAGAATATATTTTGAACTATTAGGATGAATTGCCATGAATACTTTATACTCTACATTTAAAAGTGAAATTGATCTGTACGAAGAGCATTCAGTTGGATCCTTGTTTGTTTTTAAATTTGAGGAGATAGTATATTTATAGGAGGGAGGAACATTTGTGAAGTCTTTAACTATAGAAAAAAAATCTTTAGATAGCAACTTGCACAGTTCTGGTATAATTCCATCATTACCCGGTGCCTTGTTAAATTTTAATTTGTTAATTTGAGTTTGAATTTCAGACATTGAAATAGGTCTATCAATTGATTTCACTTAGTCATTAGATAATTTATTTTTAATATTTTTTACAAAAGGTTTATCCCTTCTGAGAATATTATTACATTATATTTATTGATTTTATTATAATAATTTTTTAAATTATTTTAAAATATCTTCTATTTCTGTCACTTTTCCTCTTCTTTTATGTGAATAAATCTCCTTTATATGGTTAGACTTACTAAGTAGTTTTGTTTTATTAGCTAACTTATGCATAGATGTTGTCTTAATATGAAAATTAATTATTTTAAACTTTTCTAGATTAATTCTAGTTTTATGGTTTAAAATTTCCAAATAACTATTATGTAGATTAATCTCTTCTATGTTATTATTGTTACCCGTCTGATTTTCCAGTTTGAATTTGTCACATTTTTTCTTGTATCTTGTACAGTTCTTTGTCCCATTCTTTTTCTTTATTGATAGCCAATTAGTGACTCTATCAAAAATATATGCTTTTAGTGTATCCCATTGATAGATTTCTAAAATATCTTCTGTATTGTTAATTTCTATAAATTTTTTTAATAAAAAAGTCCTTAAAATTCTTTAAGCAAGTTATATATGCTGGTAATCTCCTGATGTTAATGTTATTGTTAGATTTTAAAAACAAATCAAATAAGCAAAGGTGTGGCTCCAGAATCAACTGTTGTATGAATCCAAAGTAACAAACGTACAAGACAAATCCGTTGCAACTCAGCTTTAATAGTAACACAAGCGCTTTCACATACAGCTTCTTCAGGTGTTTAAACAAAGTTACTGAAACACCTATTTATACACATCAGTGATCAAGTAATTATAGAATTAGTGATGCACTCAATAAAAACAATTTAAAAGATTTCTATATTAAAACTGTATATACATTTCATACATAAAAATATAAATCTATAACTAAAAACAAAGATACATATATTTAAGAATATATGTATATTTTATATATGTATTTTATTTTATTTTTTACGGAGAGGTCTTTTTTGAGGAACTGGTTTAATGGGTACATGGTCATTAAGGCCATGCCCATAATTCGCTCTAAGTCTAACTATCCAATTTGCTTCCAGTTCTTCTGTTCTACACCTAATAGTGCCACGTCTTACACTCTCATGAGTCATTAATGTAGTCATCAGTCATTAAAATATTCCAATGGTCATTTATAACCTCTGTATACAAACTAACATCCCTAGTATAATTAAGGGACATCCTAAGTTTATTATTAGTAGGGCATTTTATTCTATTGAAGTTCTCTGAAAAATAAGGTTTTGCTACAGTTAATCTCATAGAATTAACTGCTAGAGAATTAGTTTCCACCATTCTCTGTTCATAACCCCTTTCAAGCAATTCTATGACCACATTAAGGCATTAGTAGGTACAAAACCACAATTTTGTTTCAAAAATAGGAAGTCCCTTAAGAATAGGTTATGTAGTAACAACTTTAGGAAGCATGTAGTAACAGAGCCTGGTACCAAACCATGTGGTAGCTGCAGGTATTGTAGCTTTGTTTCCAAGAATACTATTTTTAAACATCCAGATACTGGTGAGATTTTTCATATTACTGCAAGTGCTAATTGTGATACTATGCATGTTGTATATCTTGCTGTTTGTGTTTTTTGCAATAAATATTATGTAGGTAAAACTGATTGTTCCCTGAAAGAAAGAATCAGGGAACATTTATATCATATCAAGAAAAAGAATTTTGTTAATGCACTTGCTAAGCATGTTGGTAACACGGATGAACAACATACTTTTAAATTTTTAGTGTTGGGCACGATTCATGAGAGTGTAAGACGTGACAATATTAGGTGTAGAACAGAAGAACTGGAAGCAAATTGGATAGTTAGACTTAGAGCGAATTATGGGCATGGCCTTAATGACATGTACCCATTAAACCAGTTCTTCAAAAAAGACCTCTCCGTAAAAAATAAAATAAAATACATATATAAAATATACATATATTTTTAAATATATGTATCTTTGTTTTTTGGTTATAGATTTATATTTTTATGTATGAAATGTATATACAGTTTTAATATAGAATTCTTTTAAATTGTTTTTGAGTGCATCACTTTAATTCTGTAATTACTTGATCACATAATCACTGATGTGTATAAATAGGTGTTTCAGTAACTTTGTTTAAACACCTGAAGAAGCTGTACGTGAAAGTGCTTGTATTACTATTAAAGCTGAGTTGCAACGGATTTGTCTTGTACATTTGTTACTTTGGATTCATACAACAGTTGATTCTGGAGCCATACCTTTGCTTATTTGATTTGCATTTGGACTTTATTTTTATTGCGAAGGTGTTAGGTGTTTGTTTGGTGAGTTTGTTTTTTATTGTAGATTTTAAAAACAGCTCAAAAGTGATTGCACTGTGATCTGAAAGTGGGCAAGATACCACTTTAACTTTGCCTAGTTTATCTATCAACTCATTGGAGACGTATCAATTCTGAATTGTGTTCTTTGTCTATGTTAGTATTGAATAAAGAAAAGTGATTTTGGATCTGAAAATTATTTATGTCCCTAAGGTGAGACAGTTCAGTGAACTTTAATAGTGCCTGCATTTTCCATTTACCTGTTGCATTAGTATCCTTTGGTGACAATATACAATTAAAATGTCCTGCTAGTATGATGCTGCCTTTTGAAATTTCAATTATTTGTTTTAGAAGTTGTTCAACAGTCTTAATTCCCATTAGGAAGCCAGTACAAGTTAATAAAGGTTAATATTCTCATATTGTATTCTAGGGTAACAGAGCAAAGCATACCTTTATCATCCATATATGTGTTAATGATTTTAGGCATAGGCAAAGAATTTTTCCATAATATAGCAACTCCTCTTTTTTATTATATTGTGAACTAGATAATTCAGAGTAATACTTAGTATTAAGTCTTTATCTTCTGTCAACAGCTGTGTTTCTTGCAAAAAAATGACTTGAGAGTTAAATAACTTAAAATATTTGTTTCGACTACCCCTCTGGCAACAATTATTCGGTCCATTAACATTTATGGAAATACAATTAATAAATGTCATTTCTCAACAGTGTAGATGTAACTCTCTTAAAATTAACTATATGGACCCAGTATAATAGCTTTGTTAAACAAACTACTTAATAGTCATACTGAGATTAATACTTAAAAGTTTAATTAGATACATAATTGTTATTGTAGACACCGACAAAAACTTTTAATATAAATGCTTTTAAAATCATTCAAACACCTCAAGGAGTCTAATACTCCCTGCTTGAATAGTCTAACCATCCAAGGAAACCCACCCATCTACTATTCTAAAAAACAAAACCCCTCTGCTTCAATTAAACAAAATTGTTATTAACAGCAAAGTGAACACAAGTCTGCATCCTTGAAAACCAGTATATATGTGTGAAAAATAAGACAAGTATTATATGTCCCAAAATTGTTGTTTTACTTGCATATTTCTTTTTTTTAAATATTTTTATTAATTTTTAATAATGCAATACAAAATGGTAACAGACAATGTACAAAGTAATGTAGATTTATTTATATACAACAAATAATTATTTACAGATAAGCCTTATGTCCAACAAAATAGATAAGTTAACAGAGATTAATCTAGAAGGATATCAAATAAAGTATCCTAGTATTCAGTAAAGCATGTTAACTTAAATATTTCTCATGTTTATGTTCATTAAAACACTAAAAAATAAAATTTCTTATTATTGTTCAATGACTATATACAGTCTTGAATCTCTACTGCCATCTTGAAAAGATGAGAAATTGCTGTACTGCAGTTAAATATTTGTATTACGTGCCTCACAAAAATATAATTTTCCTTCTCAAATCATCTATTATATTCATTGAAAATATAATAGATAAACTGATGTCATGAAACATTTAAATTATGTATTGCTATTTCTGTTCAGCAGTTTACTATAACAAACGCATCTTATATCATCCATATTAAATATAAGTTTTTTTGTTTCGTATATAACTTCAAGTGTAATGATAAAATACTCATGACATTAACATCGTTTGTAATAAAAAAGTTAACAATGTCCTATATACGTTTGCGTCACTATTAATGTAATGCTTCCATGAAATATCTTAATATGTACATTCAAATGTAGTCTTCAAGAAATGTACTCAAGAATATAACACAGTACATGCAGCATTATTTTGTTTTCCTTATTAAATGATAGAGCAACACTTTTGATGGATCTTAATATAAATATAACATTCACCAAATATTTGGTTTACATGCTTTGCATAGCTTTCTTATAATTTGTCGTATGTAACCAATATACTGCTTTATATAACAAAAATGTATGTCCATATTCTTAGGTTTTCATTAAAAAAAGATATCAAAACTAATCGTCTAGAAAGAGAAAAAATAAACTTTTGGTAACCTACTATAGCATAGTGAATTATATTATTAAGCTATGATGTCTAAACAGTACAATATAACTTAGGTTTTAATTTAAGTTAGACAGAAATCAGAGTTTGTGTCTTATTGTATTCTCCATTCACAATCTTATGGTTTCATTGATTTTGTTCAACTGAGAACATAGTGACATTTGAGCTAATTATGCATTATCCATAGGTTCCAGCTATTATTTAAATTAACCTTCTAAAGCTGAACACCAGTCAAAATCATAAGCTGTTAACAGCCCTGATTCTCTGCATGGGCAGGAAACTTCACAAATCTCAAGCTGTTTACCACAGAAAACTTTGAGTGTTTAAGTAAGGTGAGAAATCTCAAGCATTAGAGAGAAAAAAATACTTATACTTTTTACAAATGCACCTTGTAACCAGACATGTTTCTCTAATTCTGTGACAGCATATCATCTCATTATCAAGACTAAGGAACACATATAACAAATATATAAGGAGATATTATTTAAAATCTATTCCAATCATCACAGCCCCTTCATTTGCGAACTGTAATATGAAATATATCCACAGAGGATGGAATTATCCCTCTTCCCCAAAAACAAACACACAGCAATTCATCTGGTAAGGCACAACAGCTACACATTATCAAAGCCTATGCACTAGTAAGGTAAACAACTTTCAGGTTATACTATTAGTAATGGTAAAGAAACCTCCTGAAATGTTACACTGAATTACAGTCAGGCAGGGCCACATCTACATTCATAAAATGTTTGTCTATCCCCCTGTATGGCATTTTTTTCACTGTTAATGCTTTTAAAACATGAAATGCCACTTGAAGCACAAGCCCCTTCATAGTAAATAATTTCCTATTTATGGGAATAAGACATCATAGGGAATTGGATATGTAAACTAATGCGATAAAGCTTAGTGCAACTACAGCTGACACACAGGCACAAAGCATGCATTAGCTTAATGGTAACCAAATGTGAAAGCTATATGTTTCTTTTAAATAAGGGTTGACACTAAAAAAGACCTAATAATATTTTGTTATAAAATATCAAGAAAGTATTGGTTGTTTATAAAATAGGCAAGTATAACTTCAAAGGTTAGGTTACCTTGTAATAGCAGACTTATTGTTGATTTTCTAACTTCTGTTTATGTTGATGAGTATAAGATCTTTTCTGGTATTGTTTTAAAAAAATACTAAGATAAAGAATAGACATATTTATATAAGGAGAACAGCAGTCTTTAGTACTTTATTTTCTTTATATATAAATTAAGAAACCAGTCATTTATCTCTTAATCTCTTCTTTTCATTTGCCTTCCATCCATTTTTCTCTGATTGTCTCTTCAAGGTATAATGAACTGATGTATTATTAGTTTTTAGATATAACAATGCAATGCCCAGATCTTCAAAGAATTTAGTTTCATCTGAAAGGAAAATCTTTAATCTGGCAGGAAACAGCAGATGTACTTTTATTTGTTTTTTTCTTGAGTTCTCTAATGAGAAGAAGAAATGGTTTTCTCCTGGATATTACTGCTGTAGAATAATCATTGTCAAAATGAATATTACATCCATCTGTTTTGAGTGGTGATTTAGCCCAGGTAGACTTAAGAACAAGTTCATTATCTTGAGAAGAAAAGATCTAACAATAACAGACCTCAGAGAAGTGTTATGTTTAGGTGTAATTTATGTGTGCTCTATTCCGAATGAGAGTGCTTCTGGTTAGTCTAAAATTTTAGGGAGTCAGGAAAATAAAAAATGTATCCTATTATTACCTTCAGTGCTTTCAGATAATCCAAATATATGGATGTTATTCCTGTGAGATCTGTTTTCGAGGTCATCAATTTTGGCTAGGAGTACAGTATGTTGCTTTAACAGCAACTCAATATTTTCATCCTCATTCAGTCTTCCTTCTGTCATTTAAAGAATCTTTGATGCCTGATATCTAGGTCTTCTACAACTGCAGAACTTCATTGATTTGTTCCATTTGTTTGGAACAGTTCTGTTTAAAATCCTCAATTTTGATCTCCAATTTCTCTATCTTAATCAATAATTTGTGAATGTTAATACTGAATTAATCTCTTTTTCAAGTACAGAATCTTGTGAGGTTATCTTTGTATGACTCATTATAAAGCTGGATACAGTGATGAATATTTACCTTGAAGAATATGACAGGAAAAATAATGGAATATGTAAAAAAAAGTCTTTGATACAATCCTCAAGCACTGCGAGATTTATTCAAATTCACTCAATGAAGTTTAGAATTGTTTACAAATATAATTTGCTATCAGAAATATATGTAGAGGCAAAGCAAGTGCTGCTACCCTAGTCTCATCCTCACCACACCCTCCCATCTGGTTCTACTTCTGACCATCTTCCCCTCCCCCTAGGGCACCCTACCTTTTTGTTATTATGCAAATACTAAGATAAGGATGCTATACTTATAGCTTATATATTCTATAACTTATCCTATAACTTATAGCAAGCACTTATAAACCCTAGCACTAGACCCTCCTGTATGGTACAGAAGAACAAGGCTCTCTATTCGACCTTACCAGCCATCCAGTAAAACAGTTCACTGTACCTATCCAGGCATGGCCAAAGGGCAGTGTCAGGTGTACTCTCCAGTCCAACTGGTGAATCTGGGCATTTTGAGGCAATGTTACAATTGCTTCATGTCCACTAACAACCCTCTCCTTCCACCAAACACTAATACATGTGAGAGATGCAATTATACGGCCAAACTGGAGGCTAAGCTCTCTCAACCCAAGACTGGATCAGACAGTCAAGAGGAGAAGGGAAATACTTGCATCACACCACCAGTCTCACATAAACCCATTAAAGCAGCACTGGAAAAAAACACACATAAATACATGAAAACCTACTCGGAGGCACTAAATAAAAATCTACAAAACCAACAGAGACCTACAAAGCAAACATCCAAGCAACCTCCACCTCCCAACACAAACCATGAAACACATACTTCACAAAACCAGTGTGCCATGCAATCACAGCCCTTAAGGCAAAATAACATACCCAACATACTAGTAATAGGTGACTCTATAGTCAAGCACACTGACGTCCCACTCACTAAGCTGAATAAGGAGAAGATTACTGTTAGCTGCCTGTCAGGCGCCAGGATCCGCCACATAACACAAGCACTCAGGTCACTACAGAACAAGTGCAAATATGACTCTGTCATTGTCTACGTTGGTGTGAATGACCTGAGCCGTATCTCTCTGGACTACATGAAAAGAGACATGGAAGAGCTCTCTGATCACGTAGCCCAGGCTGGTATGACCCTGACCCTGAGTAGCATCCTGCCCTCACCAAGAATGATACCACGGTATAAAGAAAAAATTCTCGATTTCAACAATTGGCTAAGTTTCTGGTGTCATTCAAAGGGGATCCAGTGTCTGTCCGCCTGGGACGACATGCTCGACAAGTCACGTTGCTTCGCTAGAGATGGCTTGCACCTGTCACCCTTAGGCTTTCGAATACTGGCCAAGGCTCTTGCCACCCCCATAGTGCCTTTTTTAGGCAAGGCTCAAAAGACAAACCCACCGCCGTAAATAGCACAAGTAACAAAAAACTGAGGGTAATGCTACTCAATGCCAGAAGTCTGAACCTCAAAATGCATGCACTCAAGGCACTCCTCAGTATGGAGAAAATCGATATATGTGCAGTAACAGAAACCTGGTTTAAGGCTCCAGAGAGCACCGCAGCACTACCAGGCTACAACTCATGCCATACATTTCGACCACAGAACCCAAACCGAAATACAAAAGGCGGGGGCGTATCCATATTCATCAAGGATGCCCACACCTCCAGGTTAGTGGCACAGCACGATGCTTCAGAGATCATCCACGTGCAAATAACAATGGGCAAAACTGTAATTCAAATTGTAGCTTGCTACAGATCACCCACCATGTCCCAGGACCCCCATTCCACATTTCTGGAAACACTGGGAAACATAAAGGTCCTACCAAACACCCTAATATTGGGTAATTTCAATTACCCAAACATTAACTGGGAGAACTACTCAAGTACTAACTCCCTTGCCCAACATTTCCTAGAATTTATAAACTCAAATGCCCTGGTTCAACTGGTCAACACACCCACCAGAGGTGACAACATATTGGACCTGGTCATCACCAACATGGGTGACCAGTGTTCCACACCGGAGGTCAACCCCTCGCTTGTTAGATCTGACCATAAACAAATCACTTTGGATATCCACATTCCACCCCCACCCCCGGACAAAAAAAACACAGTGAAAAACTTTTCAAAAGCAAACTTCACGTTACTTAAGACTGAGGTGGAAAGTTTTAAGGCCCCCATGCTGAAGGATAACACTGTCCAAACTGCAAAATCCTTCACTAATGCATTCTACGGGCACCTACAAGAATGCATGGATTATGCCATCCCAAGCAAAACCAAGACTCACTCCTCCAAGAAAAGGAAACCAGTCCGGTGGACTCCTGCCATAAACAAGCTACACAATAAAAGCAGGAAACTAGTACAGAAAAGAGTAAAATCCCAAGAAGGGAAGACATCCCTAATCAGTATCAGCAAGAAACTCCGATCCCTCATAAAATCATCCTAGGCGAGCTTTGAAAGAAAAATTGCCAAGGACTCCAAAGATAACCACAAGGCAATGCTCAGATCTGCTCGGAGTTAGTTCAGAATGGCATAAAATACACTGAAGTGACCGATATCGCCAATATCCTGGCAGACAAGTTCAGCACAAAATTCACCCCCAAGAGGACCCATAACCATACAAGAAGAATGTAGTGTCCCTGAAATCACAGACACTCAGGTTAAAACAGCCCTCTCCAAACCAAAAACACAGCATCAATGGGACTGGACGGTGTCCCAGGCTGCGTCCTACATGAGCTCAAAGATGAACTAACCCCTCACCTAAACACACTGTTCAAACTCAGACTCTCCACAGGCTACGTAACCATAGAGTGGTGCACAGCAGAGGTTATTCTGCTTCACAAAGGTGGAGCCACAACAGACCCCAGGAACTATTGCCCTATAAGCCTGACTAGCTTGGTCTGCAAGGCTATGGAGCGCATCATCATGGAACTCATTAACAGAGACATTGGGAACCTCCAAACACTGGACCCTACCCAGTTCGGCTTTAAGGGCAGATCATGCCTCCTAAACCTGGTGGACTTCTTTGAGACAGTTACCAAGGCTATAGATGAGGGAAAAGTGGTACACACAGCCTACCTAGACCTCACAAAGACCTTCAACACCATTCCCCATTCTGGTATTATAGACAAGCTCACTAGCCTGAACATAAATCCCTACGTCACAAGATGGGTTGCCAACTGGCTCATGGACAGTACCCACATGGTGAGAGTTGCGGGAGCTAGGTCCGACTCTAAATTGGTTACAAGTGGAGTTCCCCAGGGCTCAGTCCTAGGACCACTCCTGTTCGGCATATACTTCTCAGAGGTACAGGCAAGCACAGGAGGACAATGGCTGACCAAGTTTGCAGATTACTGCAAACTAGGGGCTATAATCGACTCTCCAGCTGACACAGACATCCTCCAAAAGGGTCTCACGGAGACGGATACCTGGTGTCAAAATCATGGCCTCAAGCTAAATGCCAAAAAGTGCATGGTCATTCCCTTTGGAAAAAACAAAATACCCACAAACTACTACATACGTGGTAGTCCCCTAAATACAGAAGACGTGATAAGGGATCTGGGGACCCAAGTAGACAGTAATCTCACCTTTGATCATCACATTGCCAAAGTGGTTAGAAAATCCTTCTACGTGGCCCACCTAATCACAAAAGGGTTTGCATCCAGATCAAAAGAGGTCATTGTGCCCCTCTACTCATCACTCATCAGACCCATTATAGAGTACAATGCCCCATTTGGGATGTACCTTACAAGACACCTGCAACAGCTGGAAAGACCTCAGAAGTACCTCACCAAGAGGATCACTGGCCTCAAACAGATACCCTGCAGCTCGACTGAAGAAATTACAGCTGTACTCGGTTGCATACTGCCTACTCAGAGGTGATCTCTGCCTGACATACAAGGCCATGTCCAACCCAGAATTAATGGACATGCCTCACCTAAAGAAAACCTTATCCCCACGAGCCACACGCTCTAGGGATCTCAACCTCACCACAACAATAAATAGGACGTGCTGGAGGGATAGATTCCTGTCCCAGAGACTTCCCATGCTTTGGAACAAGACCCCAATCTACATTAGGCAGAGCACCTCACTACCACTCTTCAAAAGAAATCCTGACGAGTGGATGGGAAACAGAAAGTTTATTTCGGGGATCAATTCAGTGGTCCTGCTGGACAGAGGCACAGGGAACTAATCTAAGGGGGTGGCGAAAGCCAACACATTCTGGCTAGGCTTATAAATACCTTTGGGCAGATAGCCTAGTACCTACCTACCTATGAACCTATACATATGAGTGCTGTACCCAGAAGTGGGGATTTTTTTTATCGTTGTTGCTTGAGTATGAAGTGTGTAGAAATTCTGGAGGTATGGAGATTTGCCCACAACATGGGAAGTTCCAGAGGGTATACCTCCCTAGAAAAATGGTTATTTACTTGTTTGTGGATGGAATTTAGGGGAAGTTTGTCAGTATTTGTTGAGAATGAGGAATGTTTTTTTTCAAATGATTAATCATCATTATTTTCGAATGGAAGCTTACCATATCCTCACACAAGGCAATTGTCACTGTTGATGTAAACAGTAGTTTACTGCCTTGGCTATGCTGTCCTCAGCCTCTCCTGGAATGCAGACCAATTCTGGTAGGACTCAGACTCCCAGAAGTTAGAGAAGTTGGGCTTAACTTGTTCAGCCTCCCCTCCCCACATTCAGTTACCCGCAGTATCTGAGCAGCTTCATGAATTCAGATCATAGTTGAAGCATCCAGGGACAAAAATGGTGTGCTGCTATGGCTGGCTGGTAACTTGCATATAGACCCAGCTTTTCTACCTCCCATTATAATTTACTAACCTCTGCTTTTGTGTCCCTTTACTATTCGTCTCTTCTAACTCACTTGCTAATGATTTCTCATCCCCCAATTTGTTTCTCACACACTCCACTTGGCCCCTCTTCAGTCCTTCTGTTTAATAAACTTCTAGTGATTTGATAATATTACACCAATTCTGACAAACCTTCAGTCTGCTTGTATCACATAACTAGTTTGCTGGAGTTGTGTGATAGAATGCCTGCTATTCCCCTAAACAATTTTCAAAAAATGTTTGCTGTACTTTCAGAAAGTATATTGTTTACTTGTGTTTACATGTACTTTAACCTGATACTCCTCTATTACTGTTGTAATATGTCTGCTTGTTGGCTTCTTTTAAAAATAATGTGCACCTCTGGCTTGAGCCATGGCTAGAAAAGATTACTGGACTCTAGACTAGTCCAGACACCTACTATGAAATACCAAATAAACCATTTTTTTAGTGTCATTCTAGCTAAAATTGTGATCACTAAATGGTTCAGTAATCACTTCCTTCATAACTTTGCAAAGTAAATGGAGTACCAGGCATGTAGGCCCATTGATGAAGTGACCATATATCTGCTTGCCTTGCCATCAATAGAAGGCTGGCTAAGGAGGGAAGAGTTAGGCATCTTGAGGGGAAAAGGGCTTCGAATCTGCAGCAACTGATAGAGTACAAAAATCGCAAGACTGTGTGACTTAATGAATGGTGCATGGACACTGGTGAATTATAGAGTAACTATGTGGTCCATTTCCAGTTACTGCAGACTATGTAAACAATGTATGCCAGGAGCGCACACACGCATACAGACAGCATGACACACAGACTGTGTTAAGCTATGCCACATTAGCTGTTTCAGAACCAAAGTTAGTAGGGACAACACTCATAAGAAGGCTTCAAGATGCTGGCTAGATACAGGTAAATAGGGATAAAACTGCAATGGGTGACCACCATGTATAAGAACATTATTATATGGCAACAAAAAATAACTAACTAAAAACAATAGAATGGGGACATGATGGTCATGATAATGAAATGAAGTCACCTTCTGGAAAAAATTAAATAGCTGAAGCATTGTGGCTTCTATGCAGGTGACAGTTAAACTAGGGAATACCACATAGCACATAACTTCAAATGCCAAAAGAGCGCAAAGGTTCTTTCAATTCTTTGATTATAATAGTGTCAGAAGATGCATTTTAGAAAAAAATAGTGACCAGTGATTGTTGCTCATTGACTGTAAGGTTATTTCAGATGTTGTTGCCTGTTAATTAAAAGCATTAAGTTGAAAGTAAGGATGAAGAGCTCATGTTTTATCTCTTTATAAATGGCGTTTGCTTATAACAGGAAATTTGGCCTTTTCGTAGTGCAATCATTCAAGCTAATATGCTGCTATAAGACTTGAGCGTGACAATTTACAATTTGATATCCATGTCATGTTTTATGATGATTGCTTGTTAGAATGATGTAAAAAAAGACAAATGTCCCAACTTAATGTATCACAGCAGCACTACAATGTTGCTATAATTTGCAATACATACTAAAATATGACATTCAATTACAGTACACAAAAGAATAAGAACAGAGTATCAGTGATTAAACAGAGAGGCTGAAGAGAAGGCATTTAATCAATGACAAAAGCCACTTAACCTGAATAAGCTGACTACTATAATGCTACTGTTATAATATGATTGGGGATTTTGACTACAATAACTTTAATATTTTCAATGACTACAGCAGTACTACAATGAATGAGAGAAAACATTTCCTTTTTTTCTTCACTATATGGTTACCTGCATTCTGCAGCTTTATTTTTTTATAACATTTCCAATTTAACCAAATATAAATAAATTACTAAAAACATTTTTTCTCTCAATTGTTAAAAAAGAAAACAAGTAATTATTTGCATATGTGGCAGCTACTTTTCTATTTTACTTAATTTTATTGTACAAGTAAGTGAACTGACCACTTATGCCTTTTTCAGTCACTACCTAGTTACAATAATTAAGAAAAAACACTTGAATATGCACAGTAAAGAATTACATAAACTTATTATGAACATAAGTATCAAAAGATACATAAAACTGTCAAGTTACATTAATACTCTCATGAGCTTAGCCAGCTGCAGCCTGCTTAATTCATAGGATATTAAAGGTTTAGAATATTAAATAATTGCATCATTGATAAAATAATGTCTTATGGTGTCTGGAGTACATATATAGTATAGGTAATGTTACTGTATGTGGGATTGGGATGAGGTTCTAAACAGCGAGGCCTGTATTTGAAAAGGCATGAACAGTGCAGTAAGAAGAGAAGTGTGGTACTGCTTGAGAAAGTACAGAGGATTCCACTTATCTCATTTTCTAGGGCCAAATGTCATTGTAAATGTTCTAAGGACACACTTCACAGTACGTGTTCCAGAGCTACATTTCATAGCACGTGTTCCAGAGCTGCATTTCCTAGTATGTGTCCTATGGCCACTTTTCATAACAAATGCTCTAGAGCCACTTTTCATAACAAATGCTCTAGAGCCACTTTTCATAACAAATGCTCTAGGGCCACATTTCATAGCAAATACTCTAGGACCACATTTTATAGTAATTATATAATGCAGAGAACTGCACCAATCAAGATTTATTATCTTGAAGATTACACCGGTTATAAAGAGAATGGCCGTAAGAATAACGCATGGCCAGCCAGTATCAGTGACTGAGAGACAATGATGTAGTCTCCTGCGTTTCACAGTTCTAAATCTACAATTTTGTTTTGGTCAACCTGTACCTTTGAAAGTTATAGGCTAAGGTAGCTGCAGTGATTGTTAGTGCATATTGAAATGCTGTGATTACCACTCCCTCCTGTAGGGACTCAGCAACTTACCTGGTCAGCAGAGAGTACCACTCCCTCCTGTAGGGACTCAGCAACTACCTGGTCAGCAAACTACTGAAAACTTACTGGTTTGTGAAAATGAGAAGGAAATGTCATTGCTGGATGCTGCAAAACTCCTAAGTACCTGTAAGTCAGCATATTTTCCACTCAGCTTACATCCAAACTGGAGATGTTTTGAGTACTTTCATACATACTAAGTTGTTTCTGGGCATCAACTGCCAGATATTTTGTCATACCTACATTCCTTTTAAGCTGAAAATGATTGAGGCCTGACGCAGATCAGTCAGTTTTCTGTTAATAATCACAAACAAAGAACTTCTTGATACTGACTTGACCACGCCATCTGCATACATTAGCATGATGTATTTTAAAATGTTATTGCATGAGAGTTAACATATAAAATTAATAACATGTTTCAAAGGACTGAACTCTGGGGCACTTCATTCTAACCTTTTGGCAATGTCAGTTGCCTTCTTCATTGGATGCATGAAAAAATATTTTACATAGATAACTGGAAAACAAACTTAGTGCTGCTGGACTTGAACCAAGGAATGGGATCACTTATCAATCAACATAACTCTGAGTCAAAGGCATTAGCCAATGTTTACCTCCACTCATCTAAATATGCTGTCTTTAATGCTTAGCAATTCAGAGTAATGATTCATTTTGTTTTATTTTATTTGTAAAATGGGGTATAACACTGTTCCTCCTACTTTATTTTGCTTTTCTTAAAAGTACTAAATTTTATTTATTCTGCTGCATTTATTACTGCTTGGTCGTAGCCTGATTAAATTGTAACTGTTATTCTAAGCCTTTTGGTTTAAGGACTTGGGCTTCATACAGGCTGTTTTACATTAAGAAGGTTTGTGGTCTGCACTGTTGTGGCAGGACAGGTAGCTTACATCCTTCTAAGCTGGGAATTGCTGATTGAAGGCCCAGTGTCTGCTATTCTAAAAGTGTATTAGTTCTGGCTTAAGCACTTGGGCTTCAGGCCAGTTATTCTACATTAAGAAGGTTTGTGGTCTGCACTCTTATGGGAGGAGAGGCTGGATTCTGCCCTTCTGAGCTGGGAATTTCTGGTCACAGGCTTATTGTGACTGCTTATTTGAACTGTTTCTTTCTGAAATTGGTGCATCTTGTTGCTGTAGCATAGACCAGATTCAGGCCTGCTGAATCTAGCTTTGTTTGTATAACTTGAGCACTGATCCAGGCCATCTTTTTTTGGAGAAGGTTCCCCTGCACCCTAGTAAGCAGGGGTGTGCAGTTAGAACTTGTCTGATTGAAGACTGCTGGAACAAAGCTCAGTTTCAAGCTTTTTTCTGGTTAATTGGGTAACTTGTTTAAATCAGTTTGTTCATTTTCTATTGTTTTTTTTTTTATATATATATATATATATATATATATATATATTTCACTTTATTCATCTGCTTTTACTGTATTTGTGTTTCTTCCTACTTTATTACTGGGGGCATTGACTACAACTCTGATCTGCGATAGATAACAATAAGTATCCTTTTTTGAGTGTATCTGCTTTATTTTCTGAAAAAAAAAAAAAATATATATATATATATATATATATATATATATATATATATATATATATATATACTTGTTTCCCACCTTTCTAAGCTAGTATAGTCCAGTTTTCAGGTTAGTGCTGAATTCAGGGCTGTGTTACAAATCTCTGTGTTTGCCCATACCTTACTTGGATAGAAGGAAGTTTCTCAGTTCAACTGTGAGAGAGGGGAGCTTTGAGCAGCCTATCTGTCCCTGGAGGAGTGGTTTCAGCCCAGAAATTAGTAGTTTATTGGCCATTTTGGGCTAATTTCTATCTCTTTCATTTCCCTGCTATAAATACCGTATTTGCCAGGTTTTGCGCGCCGGGCAGTGCTGGTTAGCTAGGGTAAAACTATTCCCGGCTCCACAAAGTCTCTTCTTCAATTTTTTCCTTGGAACTAGACAAACTTTCAACTTAAGCACTCAAGCCATTCATTTCTCAGCCCGGCACTTGCTCAAAACTTATAGAAAGCACTTATAAACCCTAGCACTAGACCCTCCTACACTGTACAGAAGGACAAGGCTCTCTATTCGAGCTTACCAGCCATCCAGTAAAACAGTTCACTGTACCTAAATAGCACAAGTAACAAAAAACTGAGGGTAATGCTACTCAATGCCAGAAGTCTAAACCTCAAAATGCATGCACTCGAGGCACTCCTCAGTATGGATAAAATTGATATATGTGCAGTAACAGAAACCTGGTTTAAGGCTCCAGAGAGCACCCCAGCACTACCAGGCTACAACTCTTACTATACATTTTGGCCACAGAACCCAAACCGAAATACAAAAGGCAGGGGCGTATCCATATTCATCAAGGATACCCACACCTCCAGGTTAGTGGCACAGCACGATGCTTCAGAGATCATCCACGTGCAACTAACAATGGGGAAAACTGCAATTCAAATTATAACTTGCTACAGATCATCCACCATGTCCCAGGACACCCATTCCACATTTTTGGAAACACTGGGAAACATAAAGGTCCTACCAAACACCCAAATATTGGGTGATTTTAATTACCCAAACATTAACTGGGAGAACTACTCAAGTACTAACTCCCTTGCCCAACATTTCCTAGAATTTATAAACTCAAATGCCCTGGTTCAACTGGTCAACACTCCCACCAGAGGTGACAACATATTGGACCTGGTCATCATCAACATGGGTGACCGGTGTTCCACACCAGAGGTCAACCCCTCGCTGGTTAGATCTGACCATAAACAAATCACTTTGGATATCCATAATCCACCTCCACCCCCGGACAAGAAAGCCACCATGAAAAACTTTTCAAAAGCAAACTTCACGTTACTTAAGACCGAGGTGGAAAGTTTCAAAGCCCCCATGCTGAAGGATAACATTGTCCAAGCTGCAAAATCCTTTACTAATGCATTCTACGGGCAGCTACACGAATGCATGGATCATGCCATCCCAAGCAAAACCAAGACTCGCTCCTCCAAGAAAAGGAAACCAGTCTGGTGGACCCCTGCCATAAACAAGCTATACAATAGAAGGAGGAAACTAGTACAGAAAAGAGTAAAATCCCAAGAAGGGAAGACATCCCTGATCAGTATCAGCAAGAAACTACGATCATTCATAAAATCATCCAAGGCTTGCTTTGAAAGAAAAATTGCCAAGGACTCCAAGGATAACCAAAGGCATTCTTTAGCTATGTCAAGAATATAAGTGGCAATAATCAGATCTGCTCCGAGTTAGTGCAGAATGGCACAAAATACACTGAACCAACCAATATCGCCAACATCCTGGCAGACAGGTTCAGCACAAACTTCACCCCCCTCTCACCCCCAAAAGGGCCCATAACCATACCAGAAGAATGTAGAGTCCCTGAAATCACAGACACTCAGGTTAAAACAGCCCTCTCCAAAGCCAAAAATACAGCATCAATGGGACCGGACGGTGTCCCAGGCTGCATCTTACACGAGCTCAAAGACTAACTAATCCCACACCTAAACACACTGTTCCAACTCAGCCTCTCCACAGGCTAAATACCCATAGAGTGGTGCACAGCAATGGTTATTCCACTCCACAAAGGTGGAGCCACAACAGACCCCAGGAACTATCGCCCTATAAGCCTGACTGGCTTGGTCTGCAAGGCTATGGAGTGCATCATCATGGAACTCATTAACAGAGACATTGGGACCCTCCAAGTACTGGACACTACCCAGTTTGGCTTTAAGGGTAGATCATGCCTCCTTAACCTGGTGGACGTCTTTGAGACAGTTACCAAGGCTATAGACGAGAGAAAGGTGGTACACACAGCCTACCTAGGCCTCGCTAAGGTCTTTGACACCATTCCCCATTCTGGTATTATAGACAAGCTCACCAGCCTGAACATAAACCCCTACATCACAAGATGGGTTGCCAACTGGCTCACGGACAGAAACCAGATGGTGAGAGTTGCAGGAGCTAGGTCCGACTCTAAACCCGTTACAAGTGGCATTCCCCAGGGCTCAGTCCTAGGACCTCTCCTGTTCGGTGTATACTTCTCAGAGGTACAGGCAAGCACAGGAGGACTATGGCTGACCAAGTTCACAGACAACTGCAAACTAGGGGTATAATTGACTCTCCGGCTGACACAGACATCCTCCAAAAGGGTCTCACTGAGACAGATACCTGGTGTCAAAATCATGGCCTCAAGCTAAATGCCAAAAAGTGCATAGTCATCCCCTTTGGAAAAAAACAAAGTACCCACAAATTACCACATAGGTGGTAGTCCCCTAAATACGGAAGACATAATAAGGGATCTGGGGACCCAAGTAGATAGTAATCTCACCTCTGATAATCACTTTGCCAAAGTGGTTAGAAAATCCTTCTATGTGGCCCATCTAATCACAAAAGGGTCCGCATCCAGATCAAAAGAGGTCATTGTGCCCCTCTACTCATCACTCATCAGACCCATCTTAGAGTACAACGCCCCATTTGGGATGTACCTTAGAAGACACCTGCAACAGCTGGAAAGACCACAGAAGTACCTCACCAAGAGGATCAATGGCCTCAAACAGATGCCCTATGCAACTCGACTGAAGAAACTACAGTTGTACTCGGTTGCATACCGCCTACTCAGAGGTGAGCTCTGCCTGACATACAAGGCCATGTCCAACCCAGAATTGATGGACATGCTCCACCTAAAGAAAACCTTATCCCCTCGAGCCACACGCTCTAGGGATCTAAACCACACTACAACAATAAATAGGACGTGCTGGAGGGATATATTCCTGTCCCAGAGACTTCCCATGCTTTGGAACAAGATCCCAGTCTACATTAGGCAGAGCTCCTCACTAACACTCTTCAAAAGAAACCTTGATGAGTGGATGGGAAACTGAAATTTTACCTCGGGGATCACTTCAGTGGCTCTGCTGGACAGAGGCACAGGGAACTAATCTAAGGGGGCGGCGAAAGCCAACACATTCTGGCTAGGCTTATAAATGCCTTCAGGCAGATAGCCTAGTACCCACCTATGAACCTATCCAGATGAACAATTTTCAGGTTCAACGCAGGGATACAGAAGTTGTGAAAAACATTGAGTTAACACAGCAGATTTTAACAAGAATGATTATACATATGAATTAATAGTATGCCTTAGACTTGTAAAACAAGTATTACAAGCATAATTCATATCTACAAAATACATGCAATAGATGATGAGAAGGAAGGTTAGCTGGTGAAAGATCATGGATGAGAAGGAAGGTTAGCTGGTGAAAGATCATGGTAGGGGAGGAGTTGAAGACAGATGAGAGAGAAAAAGTGATAGGAAGGAGTGGAGAGTGGTATTAAGATGAGGTATATCATGAAGAGAATGAATATGAGCTAGAGAGAAAACTAGTTCATAACTGAAATTTACTGTTCTGAAACAATTTCTCATGCCATTCTGTCAGTCAGTAAGACAAAGGCCTCTGTGTTGGTCTTTAATTGCTTATATATTGCCTTTTTAATGACTTTTTTCAATGAAGAAAGAAGAACCAGTTGTTCTGTATGAATCTTTCTGTAAATTAGGTAGTTGATCATGAACAGGCTTTGATAGTGGCTCTCTTTAAGTCAGGAAAACAAACAGCAAGAGAAAAAGTACTAATGATGCATTTTAAAGTAACACCAATAAATGTATTTATTAATAACACTATCATGGATTTAGCCAGCTGCAGCCTGCTTGAAAATAGCTAGGAAAGTCTTTCACTCAGCCGTCTGTGTTACATCACCTGACTCCAGTGATATATAAATCTGTAGTGAATCTGGATATGTTCTTTGCAAATACAGTGTAAAATAGAAAAGCCAGCATCCCTGGGGAGGCCCATCTGTATTTTGAGGAAGGGTCAAGCAAGTCTGAAAATGGTGTGTACTTAAAACATTAAATGTTCAGTGCAGTTTTTATGTGAAATCAGCTGAATGCAGGAAATAGTCAGCAAAGATGTATATTAAATTGCAAATTAATAGTAAAGAAGATTGTAATAAGCCAAACATTGGTTGTTTCAAATGTAGACGAGTTGTGTGTGATCTGTATCTGCATAGTGCAGCATCTGCTCTTTTTGCACAGGGAAGTGCGAAACACTTTTTTAATATACAGGGGAAGTTGAACAACTCCTCCATGGTTTGAGAAGGGGTCACTGGGATACAGTCTGAGAACCTATGCTCTAGAAGATAAACTACAAGTTTCAGCACCAGAAGTTAACTAAAATGCAGAAACACGTATCGGATATTGCACAGTCTTATTTGGGTTCAGCCTCTTGCATATAAATGATGGTTAAAGAGCAGTTCAGAGTTTGCTTGGCCTAAAAATTTAATTATTTTTTTAATTTTATTTAATTTTCACTTTACTTTTAAGGTATTTGGTATCTTAAACTTTGTACAAAATTGAAGCAAATTAATACTAATTAGAATACAATACAAAGGCAGTCATAACAGCATAACAGGCAGCCAGATACATAAGCATAGTACAGATCTGCATAAATGCAGTTAGCACACAATGTTTAGTACTCCAGCATGTCATTATTCTATCTCATAAAATGGATTGTGATAATGACAAGCAGATTGCCTGCACTACAAGGGACCAGCACAACATTTTCAAAAATCCTCTAAGATTACCCACCAGTGATTCCTGATGTTGCTTCCAAAGCTTATCTTTAGATTCATTGGCTAATTTTCACTTATCCCTAAAATTGCATCACTGGTTAAAGTCATACTGCACTTTAGTGCTTTTGTTCTTTTGCAATGCTGCCTTTCAAGTTAGAAAAGCCTTCTTTAGTCCATGGTTAATCTAAAATGCTGTTTCCATTAACTACTTTCATTTTACGTGGGTTGTATGCATTCTGCAAAAGTAACAGAATGTGGGAAACAATTGCAGTGCATTATCACAACCACCCTAAGATGTGGCAAAGGATTAGTCCAGAGCTGGGTTTGGCATAAAAATATCATCTTCCCTTTGTCGTGCTGACTTTGGACTGTAAAAATAATAAAGATGATACAGTGGTTGCTAAAAAGGGGGCTTTCAGTTATAAATATACCACATCTGTCAAGGCAGATGAAACAAATTCATTCCAGAATAGTGTGCTTTCACGGCACTAGGTCTGTCTTCTTTCTGTGACCATCAGGCAAAGCTGTTAAGGACTAGCATACGGTGAGGCAAAATAATGTGAGATTTCCAGTGCGATATCACTGTGTAAGTTCCTAATCACTGCTTTGATGGCCTCATTTGTAGCACTTTAAGAATTAGTGGGGAGCAAATGGATAAATGGAATTCTAAGTCTGAGCTTCTGAGTGAGGTAAAATTCCCACTCTAGCCAGATTGGAGCATATCAGGATACATTTGGCAAAGCTCTAACTAGGGATCAAGTGATGCTATTTTAACTAGTAAAAGTAAACTACCATCAAACTTGCTTCTGTGTCTCTTGGTTCTTAGCAAAGACTGCAGAAGTGACAGAAGCTTGGGAGGATGGTCTTATGGTTAAGGTGTTTGCCTTACAAACACAAGGTGCAGGGTTTGAGTCTCACAAGGGGTAATTGGCTAGGCTTAAATGGCTCGCAAGGGCAGTTAGCCTAGTACTAATCTATGAACCTATGAATCAACTGATCTTACCTGGATTTAACATACCTACGACTTGGCCACTCTTCAGCCTGAATATGTATTTCTTATACTGCCAAGATTAATAGTAGTTTTCTAACACTACTAATGGTGTTAGCAAAGAATTCAAGCATTCTGCCTTTGCTGTAGAGAGAGGTAAGCAGCAGTAAAAATCCTGATCTTGCTCTACCAGAACAATAGTTAAGGAGCATTTGTAAGTAGTGTAATTGCAGTGTGGGAGAAATATATCATACAGTCTAAAACAAAAAACACACCTGATATAAATCAAATGATATGTAGGTAATGGATTTTCTTAATAGCATAATTAATTATCCTTTGTATAATGAAAGTGTTTCTCTCTATCCTAAATACAAATACCAACACTCTTTCTTAGGAAGGGTCAGCAAAGGGGTGATATTCCATTGAATGAAAAGTACCCTCTTGGTCACTGTTATAGGTGATATGATTATTTTCTGTTGCTGCTTTCTGTGTTACAAATCAACCATGTGAAATAAAATGCTGTCCCCCACACTGCAAAAAAATAGTCTGATCCGGCCAAACCACTCTTTGCAGGCATCTCCACCAGCACAATTTTAAATTATAGGTTCATAGGTTCATACTAGGCTATCTGCCATAGGGCATTTATAAGCCTAGCCAGAATGCGTTTGGCTTTCGCCACCCATTTTAAATTAATTTTGCTATGCCCTTTTTTGAGGTTAGTATACTGTGCCTCTGTCTAACAGTGACACAGAAGTGATACCCGGGGTAAACCTATGATCTCCGATCCACTCATCAAGATTCCTCTTGAAGAGAGTCAATGAGGGACTCTGCCTAACCTGGACTGGGATTTTATTCCAGAGTGAAGGGAGCCTCTGGGTGATGAATCTGTCTCTCCAGCATGTCCTATTTATTTCAGTGCTGAGGTTCAAGTCTCTCAAGCGTGTAGCTCGATGGGATTTGGATTTTCTGAGGTGCAGCATGTCCATTAATTCCGGGTTGGACATGGCTTTATACATCAGGCACAGATCGCCTCTAAACAGGCGGTATTCCACTGAGTAGAGCTGGAGTTTCTTTAACCGGGCAGCATATGGCATCTGTTTGAGCTCTTTGATCCTCTTGGTGAGGTACTTTTGGGGTCTTTCCAGTTGCTGCAGGTGTCTGGTAAGGTACATCCCAAAAGGGGCGTTGTACTCAATTATGGGCCTGATGAGGGATGAGTAAAGAGGCATGATGACCTCCCCTGATCTAGATGTGAATCCCTTCATGATTAGGTGGGCTATATAAAATGTTTTTCTAACCACTTTGGCCACGTGGTTGTCAAATGAGAGATTATCAACTTGGGTCCCCAGGTCCCTAATTACTTCGGTACTTAATGGATTATCACCTATGTGGTAATTTGTGGGCACTTTGTTTTTGCCAAAGGGGATGACTATACACTTTTTGGCATTTAGCTTGAGGCCATGACTCTGGCACCAGTTGTCTGTTTCTATGAGGCCCTTTTGGAGGATGCTTGTGTCGGCTGGAGAGTCGATTATAGTGCCCAGTTTACAGTCATCTGCGAACTTGGTCAGCCACAGTCCTTCCATGTTGGCCTGTACCTCCGAGAAATATATACCGAACAAGAGAGGTCCCAGGACTGAGCCTTGTGGGACGCCACTTGTAACTGGTTTGGAGTCTGACATGGCTCCAACAATTCTAACCATGTGGGTTCTGTCCTTCAGCCAGTTTGCAACCCATCTAGTGACATAGGGGTTTATATTTAAGCTGGTGAGCTTATCTATAATGCCCGAGTGGGGTATTGTATCGAAGGCTTTTGCGAGGTCCAGGTAGGCTGTGTGGACCACCTTCCCCTAGTCAGTGGCCTTGGTGACTGTTTCAAAGAAATCAACCAGGTTTAAGAGGCAGGATCTGTCCCTAACAAAGCCGAACTGGGTAGGATCCAGGGTGTGTAGGTCCCCAATATCTTTATTTATAAGGTCCATGATGATCCTTTCCATAGCTTTGCAGACCAAGCTAGTCAGGCTTATGGGGCGATAGTTTCCAGGATCCGTTGAGGCACCACCTTTGTGGAGAGGGACCACAGTTGCTGTACTCCACTCTTTGGGTACATATCCTGTAGTAAGGCTGAGATTGAACAGTACTTTTATGTTTGGGTTTAGCTCTTCTTGGAGTTCATGTAGGACGCAGCCCGGGACACCGTCTGGTCCCATTGATGCTGTGTTTTTTGCTTTGGACAGGGCGGCTCTTACCTGAGCATCTGAGATGTCAGGGGGCCAGCACTCTGCTGGGATAGATATTTTCCCTTTTGGTGGGAAGGGGGGGGGGAGTTTGCGCTGAACCTGTCAGCTAGGATGTTGGCAATTTCTGTGGGTTCGGTGTATTTTTTGTCATTTTGGACTAATTCTGAGCATATCTGGGAATTACCACCCAGGTTCCTAACATAACTAAAGAAAGCCTTGTGATTATCCTTAGTGTCCTGTGCAGTTTTTCTCTCGAAGCTGGCCTTAGACGATTTTATGAGTGCCCGTAGTTTTTTGCTAATACTGATCAGAGATGCCTTCCCTTTTTGGAATTTTGCTCTATCATTTAGTAGCTTCCTCCTTCTATTGTATAGTTTGTTTATGGCGGGGGTCCACCAGACAGGACGTCTGCCTTTGGAGGATTGGGTCTTGGTTTTATTTGGGATCGCATGATCCATGCATTCCTGAAGGTGTTCATAGAATGCTTTTATAAAGGATTCTGCGGTCTGGGCCATATTTTCCACAGGCCCGGGGGCTTTGAAGGATTCCACCTCAGTTTTGAGGAGTGTGAAATTTGCTTTAGAGAAGTTTTTCACTGTGATTTTCTGGGCGGGGGGGGGGGGTCGGGATGTGAATATCCAGTGAGATTAGTTTATGGTCTGATCTTACCAGTGAGGGATACACTTCTGGTCTGGAGCATAGAGTCCCCATGTTGGTGATGATCAGGTCCAGTATGTTTTCCCCTCTTGTGGGAGTGGTAACAAGTTGTTCCATAGCATTTGAGTTTATAAATTCTAGGAACCTTTGGGCTAGGGTGTTGGAGCTAGAGTAATGCTCCCAGTCTATGTTTGGGTAGTTGAAGTCGCCCAATATAATGGTGTTTGGAGAGACTTTCATATTTTCCAGTGTTTTCAGGAAGGCCGAGTGGGGTTCCTGGGTTAGGGAGGGTGGTCTGTAGCAGGCTATAAACTGGAAGGCAGTTTTACCCACTGTTAGTTGCACATGGATAGTCTCTGATGCTTTGTGCTGTGCCACCAACCTGGAGGTGTGGGTATCTTTGACGAATATTGATACTCCCCCTCTTTTTGTGGGTCAGTCCAAGTTTTGGGGCCGAAAAGCATGGTATGAGGTATAACCTGGTAGTGCTGGGGTGCTCTCAGGAGCCTTGAACCAGGTTTCTGTTACTGCACAGATATTGATGTTCTCCATGCTAAGGAGAGTTTTGAGTGCATGCATCTTGAGGTTTAGACTTCTGGCGTTGAGTAGCATTACTCTTAGTTTCTTATCCCTTGTGATACCTATGGAGGTGGGTTTGTCTTTTGAGCCTTGCCTAAAAAAGGCACTATGGGGGTAGCAAGAGCCTTTGCCAATATCCGAAAGCCCAGGGGTGACAGGTGCAAGCCGTCCCTAGCGAAGCATCGTGGCTTGTCGAGCATGTCATCCCAGGCTGACAGGCACTTGATCCCCTTTGAATGACACCAATACTTAAGCCAATTGTTGAAATTGATCATCTTGTCTTCATATTGTGGCATCATTCTTGGTGAGGGTAAGATGCTACTCAAGGTCAGGGTCATACCGGCCTGGGCCACATGCTCAAAGAGCTCCTCTATGTCTCTTTTCATGTAGTCCAGGGAGGTACGTCTCAGCTCATTCACACCAGCATGGACAATGACTGAGTCATATTTGTACTTGCCTTGGAGTGACCTGAGTGCTTGTGTTATGTGGCGGATCCTAGCGCCTGACAGGCAGCTCACCGTGACCTTCTCCTTGTTCAGCCTGGTGAGTGGGACGTCAGTGTGCCTGACGATAGTCACCTATTACAAGTGTATCAGGTGTGTTGTTTAGCCTTAAGGGCTGTGACTGTTTGGCACACTGGCTTTGTGAGCTATGTGTTGCACATGTTTTGTTTTGGGGTAGCGGTTGCTTGGGTGTCTGCTTTGGAGGTCTCTGCTGCTTAGGCAGATCTTTATTTAGAACCTCCGAGTATGTTTTTGTGTATTTATGTGTTTGGATTGCTGTCGTGGTAGGTCTATGTGAGACTAGAATTGTAGTGAGTGTGGTTTCCTTCTCCTCCTGACTGGTTATGCCAGTACTGAGTTGAGAGAGCTTAGCCTCCAGTTTGGCTATATGGATGCATCTCTCACATGTGTTGGAAATTGTTGGGAGGAGGAGAGGGTTGTCTGTGTACATGAGGCAGTTGTAACATTGCCTCAAGATTCCCAGATTCACCAGCTGGACCAGAGAGAAGATAGACAACTGACCTTTGGACATGCTAGAATAGTATTGGGAATTCCTTTATAATTGAAAAAAAAGGGCCAATGGGGAACAAGGTACTCAAGGGGAGTTTGTGAGGGTGTAGTGCTTTTAATTTTTTAGTGCTGACTTATATAATTGCTTTAGTGAGCAAGTGCCAGGTAACTTAAATGCAATTTGTTACAGGTAACTTAAATGCAAAAATGACAAACAGTAACTTTCTTTTAAGTGAAACAAGGAAATGAGTACAGTAAGCAATGCAGATATCACTAGGGATCCACAGAAGCGCTGAAAAGCCATGTTTTAGGTGGTATTAGTGTTTCAGGGAAATAACAAGCAAACAAACAACAAGCATACAAACAGAGCTAGATTCAGCAGGCCTGGATCTAGTCTATGCTACAGCAAACAAGGTGTACCAATTTCAGTAAGAAACAGTTGAAATATGCAGGCACTATAAGTCTTTAACCAGAAATTCCCAGCTCAGAAGGGCAGAGTCCAGCCTCTAATACACTTTTAGAATAACAGACACTGAGCCCTCAATCAGCAGTTCCCAACTTAGAAGGATGTAAGCTGCCTGTCCTGCCACCACAGTGCAGGCCACAAACCTTCCTAATGTAAAACAACTGGTCTGAAGCCCAAGTGCTTAATCCAAAAGACTTAGAATGATAGCTACACTTTAATCAAGTTACTACCAAGCAGTAATAAATACAATTGAATACTTTGAAGAATGTCTGGATTAGTGCTCAAGTTATACAAACAAAGCTAGATTCAGCAGGCCTGGATCTAGTCTATGCTACAGAAAACAAGGTGTACCAATTTCAGTAAGAAGCAGTTCAAATATGCAGGCACTATAAGCCTTTAACCAGAAATTCCCAGCTCAGAAGGGCAGAGTCCAGCCTCTCCTCCCACAAGAGTGCAGACCATGAACCCTTTTAATGTAAAATAACTGGCCTGAAGCCCAAGTGCTTAAACCAGAATTAATACACTTTTAGAATAACTGACACTGAGCCCTCAATCAGCAGTTCCCAACTTAGAAGGATGTAAGCTATCTGTCCTGCCACTACAGTGCAGACCACAAACCTTCTTAATGTAAAACAACTGGTCTGAAGCCCAAGTGCTTAAACTAAAAGGCTTAGAATGAGTTACACCAAGAAGTAATAAATACAACTGAGTACTTTTAAGATGATGCAAAAGCAAAATAAAGTTGGAAGAAACACAAATACAGTAAAAGCAGATACATTTTTTTTCAGAAAAGTAGCAAAAACAGTAGTAAAAACAATTCACATGCAGTGCAAGCTGGCACACTTGAGTATGTGGCAACATTAGTCCATTAAATTAAAAAGGACTAAAAGCAAGTGCAGAAAGGGTTTATTAGGTAGAATGCGGTAAAGAGATGGGACTGGGGGAGTGTCCTAGATCAAATATACAGTGGGGCAGGCACTGCGAAAGCCACCAAATTTAAACTACAACCAAGAACAGGGGTGGGGGGTGGGGAAGACAGTTTCAACAGAGCTAGATATGAGGGATCACAGTGCAAATTATAAAAACCACAAAAAGTGCAGAAAATATACTTAAATCAGCTTCCAGTTGATGTATGCAGACAAATCTCAGTAGCCAGCAACTTGATTTAAAATGATTGGAAGATTGAAAGACATGGCACCAACAACTTGCGATACTGCTGATCCAGCAGATGTAAATATAAATGTAAATATTATGCCATATAGAATTTTTACTTAAATGTCTCAATTATGGAGTGATCTACAATTTATTTCTTACATTTTAAAAAAATATACTTCTATTAGTCTTCTGGAAGTATTATAGTCAAGGATTGTTCTCATTTAGTTCTCCTCATAAATTTTGTTTAGTACTCTGTAATAACTGTTTTATGATCAGTACCCAGTCTCTTTTACTTTTGAGATATTAGCTATTTGTATAAACACATCAGAAGATGCACAGACTTCTACAAATCATTATTTAAAGTATTTATAAATTCAGTCACATGATTATTACTTTCCAATATTAACCATGGGCATAAATATAACCAGATATATCATACCTCTCAATTTTATCTAAATTGTAGTAATTGGAGGGACTCCCCAAATTCTTGTTCAAAATTTAGCAATGCTACACCTAAAATTGGAAAACTGAACAATTTTTAAATTAATAAATTAATAGTATCAATATTTTAAAAGTGCCCCTAATATGGAGGCCTTTTCTTTTCCTATTTTGCCTTTTTTTTTTTTTTTTTTTGCTGTGTCTTTAATTCTGAGAGCTATGATGTACATTCAGATAGTTCTGAGCAGTAAAACTAATTAATGACATATTCCCTCAAAATTTGTTATAAATCCAAGGACCAACCATCCCCCATATATTTTTTATAGCATCTTACCGGTAATCATAATTTATATACCCTGAATTTAATTTTCCGTCATTGTGTACAATCCATTTAACATGATTTCTTTCTTTCAGCAAAATGGCCTATGCTTTTATTAATAACAGTATTATAACACTTTGACTTTGCTACCGGTCTCAAATAAATAAGGGAAGTATTTTTTTATTTAACCCAATTCCACATGTGTGATTGTTCAAGTGCATTTTCTGCTAAACTGTTAATATTGTTTATTAGGCCAGATCTTTGATAGCTTGGGATACTTTTTCCCCTTTTTTCTAGGGAGAGTAGAACATTTGCTGATGTTCTATTTGTTCTTCTTGGTCCAGGCTTAATTTGCATTTTTTTTTCTGATTGGTTGTGACTTGCAAGTCTAGCTTTTAAATCGTGCTGCATAGCAAGACCTGGTGCTCTATTTGTCTGGGCTGCTTTGAGCAACATGTCTTGCTAAGCAATTCTGGATTGATCAGTTCTTATCAGGTCTAACAGTGTGAATGGTTACCAGGCACAAAGACATCATGGAAGAATTTTGTATTTAATCCAATTTCATATGTGTGCTTTAAAAGTGTTTTTACTGCTAATCTATCAATACTGTTTATTGTGCAAGAGCTTTGTTCATTTGGGATAGTGTGACTTTTTTCTTGTGAAAGTAAGAGGTTGTAAATGTTACTGGACTGAGATTGGTTATGACCGGATTTGACCTTGTTGCAATATGCAGGACACTGTACAGATGCAGTTAGTTTGCTTTATGTTGTCTATAACTGGAATCTAACATTTTCTACATTTATCTTTGTCCCTCTCCTAGTTTGTTTGGTTGCTGAAGATTAGTCATAGTAGCACAACTTGGCTCTAAACTGCTCTGTATTTCACATTGCTGCTATTTGTTTATAATATTTTTATCTGTGCATCAGTTCCTTGAATTGTTGTTATAACAGGTCCCTGCTGTTCCCAGACCAGTTCATAGCCATCATCAACAGCAATTGATATCTACATTTCCAAGTAATTGGTGACTCGTTCTTCATATTCAAGCACACTGCCCTGACACTCACTAGGCTAGACAAACATAGGGTAACTTAGCATTTCTGCTGCCAGGATCTGAGACATCATGAGAACCCTACCATCCATCAAAGAGTTAAAATTTGACTATTACCTGCTGATAGCTTATGGGATGAAAGAGCTGAGGTTTTCAGCCTAGAAGGGCATTCTGAGAGGTATATTGAAGCTTATGCATGAATCAAATGTAGGTAAGATTCTGGCCCTAAGTGGAATCCTTCCTTCACCCAGAATGACACCCAGTTACAAACAGATAACTGGTTTTAACAATTGGCTATGTATCAGATTTTTTTTAGGGGGATCCAACATGTTTCACCTTGGGACAAGCTGAACAGCAAACAACTTAATTCGCCAAGCATGGCCTGCACCTTTTTTCCACAGATTCTGGTTACTGGCCAAAGTACTTATTGATCCATAGTGCATTTTAAGACAAAGTCCACCTTCTGGACATTCCAATGTAACCAAAAGGCTATCAGTAAATTCCAATCTGGGCCTCATCAGGGCAGTTTTGCTCAGTGCCAGAAGTCTTAACAATAAATTACTGTATCTTGAGACTCTCCTGCAATATCAACACATATCTTTGTTGTAATAAGAGATTTGGCTCCAGTATAAAGTTAGCACTACCTCTTTACATGTGTCACAGATTCAGATGTGCTGGAAACTATATGGGAGTAACAATATTTGTCAAAGGCTCAATTATCTCTTCACATATTCCATGCAACAAACACCTAGTTTGTTTGGTTGCTAAAAATTCTTAGAATTTCAGATTACCATAAACAACATAAAAATATAATTTTGCAGCCATTATAACTCACTCTGTATGTCTCCAGTAGACCATGAAAGATTACTAAATGTTCTTACTGAACTACTCATAAATAAAACTACATTTTTGATGGGTAATTTTGACTATTCATCAATTAACTGGACCAATTATGCCACAAAGACTTCATACACCCAACAATTCCTATCAAATGCTAATCCCCTTGTACAAATAGTTAATCAGCCCACTAGGGGGTCTAAATCTTCTGGATTCATAGATTCATATTAGGCTAATCACCTTTTATGGGCCATTTTAAGCGTAGTCAATTACCCCATGGGAGAATAAAACCCTGCATCTTGTGTTTGTAAGATAAGCACCTTAACCATTATACCAACCTCCCAACTCCTCATCCTTATTAACGCCACACCAGCTCTACACAAATAGAATCCTCATTTCTTGTCAAATCTGCTTACAAGTTGGTAATTTTCTCCTTTCGGTTATTACTGTAAATATTTTTAATTACATATATACATGATTCAAGGATTTTGTAGTAATTTAAGACTATATAGAAAATGACTATTCAATCAAATTCATTAGAAGCATCATGTGTTTTCAGTTAGTCTGGTTTAAAGTTCCAATATTATTTTGTCTGTGCATTATAAATATTTGCAGTAGTTTGCTATACTCATGTCCATGTGATGTAACAAAAATTGTAATGAATATAATTTAATTGAGAACTGGTAGCAACATATTATTTATAACTTACTTAAAGGTCTTATCAATGTTTAATAAGGAAATATGTTGCTATTGTTTTTGTTTATTACCATATTTTTTCTTTTTGATTAAGGTAATTATTTGCCTGATGCATAGAATCCGGAATTTTCTACACAGGGATTACAGCATTTCCAATCATCTGTAATAGATGGAGCTAATTTATCTATGAAACATTTGTAAAATTCCAAAGGTAATGCATCAAGGCAGAGGGTTCATTCTTTTAACATATTCTCTATTTTTCTTTTAATGTACATTCATAGGTTCATAGGTTTATACTAGGCTATCTGCCCTAAGGCATTTATAAGCCTAGCCCAAATTTTTGTGGCTTACGCCACCCCTTATATGAAAAAATACTGTGCCCATTAGTTTGTTGTGCCTCTGTCCAGCAGTGACACAGAGATGATTCCCGGGGTAAACCTACGATCTCCCATCCACAGGTCAAGATTTCTCTTGAACAGAGCCAGCCAAGGTACTCTGCCTCACATGGACCGGGATTTTATTCCACAGCATAGGGAGTCTCTGAGTGATAAATCTATCCCTCCAGTACGTTCTATTTATATCCGTGCTAAGGTTTAAGTCGCTTGCTCTAGTGGTTTTGGTGTATTTGGATTTTTTGAGGTGGAGCATGTCCATTAATTCTGGGTTGGACATGGCCTTGTATGTCAGGCACATGTCACCTCTGAGTAGACGGTATGCGACTAAATAGAGCTGGAGTTTCTTCAATCTGGCAGCATATGACAGATTTTGGAGTCCCTTTATCCTTTTGGTGAGGAACTTTTGGGGTCTCTCCAATTGCTGCAGATGTCGGGTGAGATACATCCCGAATGGGGCATTGTACTCGATCATTGGTCTGATAAGTGAAGAGTACAGGGGAACAATGACCTCCCTAGATCTGGATGTGAATCCCTTCATGATCAGGTGGGCAATGTAGAAGGTCTTTCTAACCACTT
>NC_056747.1:405364425-405424425 GCF_019279795.1 Protopterus annectens | reverse complement strand
ATAAGTGTCCAGCAAAAATAGATATCAAGTCCTTAAACGCTTCGCTGCTCTGAAAATTAAATTAAACAACCATCAGTGACAAGCCAGCAGTATTCAAGAAACAACTAAAACAGAATATACTGGTAGAAAACAAGCAATACTGCTTATTGATAGTCTAAACATTACTTGTTGCAAATAATTAATGTCCACACCACCATAGTCTGAAGTTCTATAATGTATTAGCTACAGTACTCCCCTTATAAAGCTCAAAAAAAACTCCATCAGAACTGCCAAATATATCTGGTGGTTTTCTGCTGAAATTCACAACCACCATTCTGCCAGCGAGTCCTCCCAAAATCCCCTAAATCCCAACAAAAACAGAAGCAACACAAATAGCAGGAACATTACAACAGGAGCAGCCCAAAGTACTAAAACAAGATCCAAGTTAACAGTCCATTCAAATATCTGTCACAAGCTAAAATTGTAGCAGCATTGCATGGGCTGGCAACCACTCTTTGCTATTGTGAAGAGCCTAACTGCATCATAGTTCCTAAGTTGTCTATTGAAATTCCTTCCCTAAGACTCTTTACCTATCAATCTGCAGAAGCAGTGATTCACATACATCTCCGTGCCATCAGTAGTAACTACAGAGCATTAGATCACAGCAAGATTGCATGTCCAATTCGGCAGTTGGTACCTGTAAAGCATAAACAAGCACACACTGCATACATGTAGCAGTAATTGGAACAGTGGATTTGACTTCATTGGTTGGTGTGGCTTAAAGCAAAAGAAATATGCATTCATAATCAATTTATTACGCATTGTGATTTCAGAGGAGAGTGTGATTTAAAAATGTAATATCTGTAATTTGCATCTTTCTTAATATGGACTGTTACGGAATGGCATATCCTAAGCCTCCTGGGAGCCAAAGAAAATACAAGCCTTATTACAATAATAATAATAATTTGGACAAAGATAACAGATATAATGAACCAAGAGAGTTTGGCCAGCAAATAGACCCAGCATATGATCAAGAATTTCCTGAAGTGAGAAGGTCAGAGAGATTGAAGAATAAAAACCCCTATCCTAACTGCCAAGGAGCGGGGTTTCAAGGGGTCAGGCCCAAAGACAAACAATGGAGGATATAAATGATGTTTATGTACATGTAAACGAACAAAATGTGATGAATGAAATTCAGCATTGTAATAATATATTGTATGAATATAATGATCATGTTACAGTGAATGCAGGAGATTTTAAAGTTTTCAATTTTTCAGAAGTTGAAATTGACCAAGAAGTAGCAAATGTTTTAGCTAAAGGTTATACTTTTGTTCCTTCGAGGCCTTTTGATTTCACCACTACAATGATTGACATGAAATTATTTTTAAGGAAAATTAACTTTACATTAATGTATCACAACAATATATATAATGAGTCTAGTAAATTTAATATTAGTAGCACTTTTAACCCACCACTACATCTGAAGCTTTTACTATATGAGAGAATGTGTGAATATCAACTGAAATGCTTAGATGTTTAATAAAGAAATATATTGTTCATCTAATTTAAATAATGATGAACAAAGAATTTTAAAAGCACTAGGAAAAGAAAAAAATAGAATCATGAAACCAGATAAAGGTGGGGGAGCAGTTATTATGAGTCATGACGCATATAACCATAAGTTAAATGCTATACTCGAAACTGATACTTATGAGCAAATATCCCTAAATGAATTGAATATTGCTTACAGAAAAGTGTATGAACAAATTAATGATATGTTCCTTGAAAAATGTATTAATATAGACTTATTGAATTATCTTAACATTACAACTCCTAGAATTCCTGTATTTTTTGGAAACCCTAAAATACATAAAAGCATATATTACCCCCCTATGTGCCCTTTAGTAGATGAAAGAGATTCCATTACTTCAGCATGTGTTAAGTATGTTGATTATGAATTAAAAAAGATTATTAAGAATGAAAAACATATTTGCAAAGATTCCTGGACGTTCCTAGAGCATATGAATGAAGTGGAATTTAATAATCAAGATATTTTAGTAACAACTGATGTTTGTGATTTATACACAGTTACTCCACAGTCTTTAGGCTTGGAATGGGTAAATGAATTATTAATTCAGTATCATGTTAACCATGAATTAACTAATCTTATAATGGAATTATTAGAAATAGTTTTAAGTAATAATTTCTTAACTTTTAATAAACTTTTTTTGCAGAAAAAAGGCATTGCTATGGGGTCACCATGTGCAGGTGCTTATGCAAATTTAGTTATGGCATTCTGGGAGAAAAATTATGTTTTTAATAGCAAATATACTTTCATCAAATCTTATCTGTTTCAGGACGATGTCAGCATCATTTGGACTGGTACAGCAGATTTTTTGAATGAATTTTTAGCATATATTAATGAAACAACTCTTTTTTAAATTTACATGGAATATTAATTATAGTATTAATTATTTAGATGTACATCTCATGATAGATACTGAAAATGGAGCATATACTGCAGTCATTCATAGAAAAGAATCCTATTCTAATAGTTTTTTGCATTATAATAGTTGCTATCCAGAACATCAGAAAAGGGGCAATTAGTTACAGCTGCTCAGATGGTGACTAAGTTTGAACAATTTGAATTGGAATGCAATTTCTTGCGTGACATGTTCATTAATAGGAACTATCCAGTGACATTAGTTGACGCTTTAATACATGAAGTTACCAAAAAAAGATTAAGCGGACACTTAAGGCCCATTTTACAAAAGCAAAATGAAGTAGGTGATGTCAGTAATGTACCAAATATTAGAACTAATAGTTATGATAACATAATAATAAATGAAACTATTAATAAAGATGGAAAGAATGAATTATCAAAAGCTTTGGTACTTACTTTTTCTCAGGAACATCATATAATTAGGGAAATAATTATCAATAATTGGGCCATACTTATGGAGGACCCACAATGTAAAAAGCATATTGGAGAAATACCAAAGATTGTTTATAGAAAAGGGAAAAGTTTTAAAGACATATTAAAAACAAGGACCCACTCAACAAGTAATAAAATTAAAGGAATGAGTAAATGTGGAGCCTGCATAGGATTCTTTTCTATGAATGACTGCAGTATATGCTCCATTTTCAGTATCTATCATGAGATGTACATCTAAATAATTAATACTATAATTAATATTCCATGTAAATTTAAAAAAAAAGAGTTGTTTCATTAATATTTAAAGTTAGAATAGGAGAGTCCTTCCAGCTTAGGAATAAGAAATACTATTTGAATGGAAAATACAATTGTAAATCTAAAGCAGTAGTATATCTAGCCATGTGCAATTCCTGCCCCATCTTCTATACAGGGAAAACAGAGAGAGCTCTAGCACAAATAATATATGAGCTTGAATATGCTATTAAGAAAAATAAATGTAATAATGCGCTAGCAAAGCACATTAATGAATATAGAAACCATCAATTTTCTTTTATAGCAATAGATCATGTAGAAATAGAAGGAAAAAGACCTTGGGGCTTATTTTTAGAACATAAAGAATTGCAATGGTAGATTAGAACACAAGCTGATACATGGCCAGGCATAAATGAACGCAGTTTAATAGCTCCTATTTTAAAATTAAAAGCATTAAATAGAAATAAAATAACAGATTGAGCTATAGTATAATTTATATAAAGGGTAAATTGTTTTTATTTATTTATTCTTTATGTAACATTTTTATATATAATTTATTTATTTATTATATTTAATATTTATAAGTAAATTATTTTTATAATTATTCTTAACATCAATTTTTATTCATATTTTTGAACATTGTAAGTAAGTGTATATAAGTCCATTATGAAGTTGATAGAATAGATAAATTGTTTAAGTATAGCGATAGTATATTTATTGCTATATTAAACATAGATACTAGCATAAAGATTCATACACTGTTGAGTATGACTATTCTTTTTGGGATTTTTTTAAAACATATTTACATATATATTTTTTTTTTGATAAAACATAATATAATAATATATACTAGCATAGCATTTTAATATGTATACATACATTTACATTTTAATATGTACATATGCAGATATATTTATTTGGCGTTTTTGATACCTTTAACATGTAATGCGTGTAATTCATGTATTTCAATGCTCTTTAGTTGCTATTTAGTTTAGATTTGTTTTATTTTAATTGTAGAGATAGAGGCATGCTTAAATACTGGTAGAGTCGTGTGTTTCCTTTTTGATGAATGAAGTTTAGTATAAAAGGAAGTGATGTCAATGGATACGTTGTCTGATGAAGTTTAATAGATATTAAACAAAAGCGCTTACTTGTGGATTAACAGAGGAACTGTTTGTTGTTTTATTTTATCTCAGTGTTCAAATAAAATACTTGTTCTTCCAGTTTGGTGGCTCTTCACTTGCCGTTCGTTTCTTCAGTTTGTTTGGTTTCGTTTTTAGTTAATACGGACTGTAACACATTTGCAAGCTGTATTGAAGCTTTGTAAAAATTTAATAGAATCTGCACTGTGTTATTGTATTTATAAGGTATTGTAATAGTGTCCAAATATCTGTATTATGGGAGGTTGGCGTAATGGTTAAGGTGCTTACTTTAGAAACGTAAGGTGCAGGGTTTGATTCTAACATGGGGTAATTGGCTAGGATTAAAATGGCACCTGAGGGCAGTTAGCCTAGTATGAATCTATGTTATTATATGTTATTTATTCTTTTGTGTAACTTAATTTGCAATATGTGTATCTCTGTGGCATGAAAACATGAGTAACCTTATGACTTTTTTGTCTGAATGTAAAAAAAGTGAAAAAAAGAAAAGAAACTGGATGAAATTTGTATTTGAATTATAAAGTGTAACATCCTGCCTTTCTGAGTCAGGAAGCCATGGGCAGCAACTATAAGACTTTTAAAAGAGATAATTGGCCAGCATTGGGAAAATAGTCATTAGTATGCAAATATGAAAATAGAAGTGCAGCCAAACATTTTTTTCTGCATTTAAACACCCATGAATACAAGAGAGCAATTTCATTCTATACTCCTATGGTACAAAATACCATAGAATGCAGATTTCAGGCAGCAGTTACATAGCTGTAAACAACAGGGTGTTCAAGCAGAATTGACTTACTATACGCTCGTTTCAGCAGTAAATTCTCTTTTTCCAACTTAGAGGTTTTCTTTAAACATATGGACTGTCCAACCGATTATTACTTTTTTTTCTTTGTGCAACAATCTTTACCTTTGCATATTTAATTTGCATCAACACAATCTTAATGTATCTTTTAGCTAAGTAAAGTTTTTAAGTATTTACTGATGAAATTGTGTGTATGGCATATGAAAATGAAATATCTGAGGAGAAGGAATTATTTAGCACTGAGTTTTCAAGCTGCTGTTATCTACCTCTAACTGGCCAGCCAGCTTGCTTGGTTATAAATCAAGAGCATCACGGTAGCCCAAACCCTGTTTGAGAATTGTAGAAACAGGTTTAATTAATTCCTGTGTCGTGATTTTAAACTGTATAAAAAGGAGTGGTTTTACTATTGTAGTGTAATGTCTGAAGAAGCCATACTGTGAAAGTTTTCAATTGCATTTTTAAAGTGTCTCATTAAAGCTGAGTTGTTGTATCCTGCCTTGGTTCCAGTGTCGTTGCTATTTTCCTTTTGGGCTAATAGAGGTATTACAGAGTGGTGTGTTACCAACTATACCATGAGCACAAATGAGGCAGAAAATCAACAGCTCCATGGCACTAAGGGATAAAACCAAGGGATGACCCAAACAGACCAAGTTTGAGCAGTGGCCTGATTACTGGAGGAGTCAACCAGCAAAGATGTGACCAAATGGCCAATGCATCCTGCTGGGAGGAAGGGTAGCCCAGCTCACAACATGACTGGCACCCAGTGGATACAGGTTTTCCAACAGTAGACAAGAAGGGCCAAGCTATCTGCACCCACCAGACTGTGCAAATGCAGAGCAGCTGTTTGATCTTATGCACTTGAGCATGTCGGAATAATTGGGGCAGTATTGTGAAAGAATCATATATATATTAGACTGCCACAGAGGTGGGATTAAGCTATCAAATCCCTTCTACACTGATTTGGATAGACACTTTGTCAAAGATGGGCAAGGGATGCTATGTAGTTCTGCAGCCTGGTATCAATTAGGATCTAACCTTAAACGTGGGTGGGCTTAGCCTGGGGAGTGAAGCCAGACCCTCATGTTGCTGGGGCAAGAGTTCCCATAGGACTCTTGGGAAAAGCTGAGTCCTTAGCATGAAAGTGAGTTAATAAGGGGAAACAAGGTACAGGCACTGAAGGTACAGACACTGAAAAAACTTTGAGCTATTTGAATGACAGCCTCCTCTGGTTGGCTTTCCCCCACCACTATGCACTGTGAGACAGATATACTGGGGAGGGGGTTAACTCTCACTGGAGTAGGGGGGATATTGGTTGAAAGACATGTGAAGGGTGCATAGGAAAAAAGCAACAAACGTAAGGCTGTAACAAAATATTTGCTCCATTATATAATTTACCTGGCTTTCTGTCCTTACTAAACTAGCCTCGCAGGGCTGATGTGTATAAATATTGTTCAGTTATATCTGTTGACTGATATTAAGCTACATACTAACAATTGGAGCTGTATGCATTTTTAACAATAATCTCTGCTTGCTGACTAGAACTGTGGCATACAGTATTACATGTATGTGAGAAGGAATCTTTGGAGCTTTTTTCCTCTGGCTTTCATTGAAAATCGGTTCTGTCAGCACCCAGCTACACCACATTAGTTGTTGAAAAAAATAAATAAATATGATTATGCTTTTAAAAGGACTATGATAATCATCACTTTTAAAGTGCCAGCCAGGCACCTTGTGCAAGGGTGGAAAAAAGAGGTTGTGGACTGATGGATGCCTTTGTTTTTTTTCTTCTTTTCTCTGTTGGTTCAGTGGGAAGACCACTGTGGGATGTTTGAAATGAGAGCAAGCAGAGTAGGTGCAAAACCTGGAGAGTCTGTTGGATGATTAATTGACTGATTTTTATGTCTGGCTGACGACATGCTTATATATGATATAAAATGATACCAGAAATAAGGTATGTTTATACAGTTTTAAGCAGCATGCTTATCTAGTTCTCGTTCTTCTACATATATTTCAACTCTATGACGTAGAAACTTCTTTTCTGTGTGTCTGTTTTAGATGAGAAGATTCAATGGTAGCAGGAGGCATGCAGAGAAAGTTAGAGATGGAGAAAGATCAGCAGTGTCATCAGGAAATATTCCTCATTAAAAAGGCAGCAGAAACCTGGAATAAATTACCAGTTGTCATGTCTTGAGCAGTGGAATAGCTCCAAGCATGCAATAGACAGATGCAGAGAGGAATATTACTTAGGATTTAACATGCAGGCAAGTGGGAGGTTAAATCAAGACCAGAACTAGTCGTCAAAGGCAAAATAGTTAGGGAACATCTGCACAGACTGTGTAGTTTAATAACTCATTGTCTGTCTCTTTTCATTATGTTTTACACAATTTGTAAGATCTCACTGCCTATCCCACATGTAAACAATGGCACCATATAGGTTCACTGATACTAGAAAACTAGGAAGACTGCCTTAAAGTTAAAAATATCTTTAGAGGGAATTTGAAACGCTTATTTATATGTTTCAGTATTTTAACTCCTTTTAATCTGTATGAGTAGTTACTTAGTTTCAGTTTGTTAAAAAGTATCTTACTGATTACTGGTATGCTAATATTAAATTAGAAATGTTTCAAAATGTCAACAATAATGGGGGAAAAAATATCATTCCTGTGTCTATTTATCTCCCTGTAAAATTAGTATGTGATAGCTGTTTAAAATGGCCAAAAGAGGGGAGGGCATTTCTAGTGACTCATTATGTCTTATTAGAATCAACATGTATTTGAAGAGCATCACATTGATTAGACACTGAGGTGACAAAATGAGGAACAAGTTCAGATTTTGCTTCGGATGCACATTCACTTGCTTATGACCTTAAGCGTGTCCCTTGATATCCCCGGATTCATATATGCAGAGCTCTGACACCAGATAATGGACAGACTCTATTTTAAAAAGCTTGTTTGTACTACTAAATGTAAATAGCAGACTGAGCAGGTCAGAAACGTTTTTTCTTTGTAATAATTCAGCAGATCGTTCTTTAGGAAGGCTGTTCCTCAAGTATCTGAGTACAACTTCTCTTCACAGCCACCTTCTGTGTTCACTTATTTCAGAAGTTTTTGAATTAGCAGCTCAATGCACCTTTAAACCTCTCTGATCATCTGAAAGGCAGCACTCTGTGCTAATGCTGTTAATTTAGAGATGATATCAGACAGCGTGAATGCATTAGCTTTGCAGGCATCCAGTGTCCACTCCCAAACATGACCATTTTAGGAGCTAGAAGTGTGGGTGATTACAGTATGTGGTGGGGGTGGTGGCATCTGAGGTCAAGGACTAGTCTCCAGACACTGCACTTCATTCTTTCAGTAACAATCACCACTGGGTGCATGCCAAATGCCGGGCATTTGTGTTCTCTTTCTGCACACTGCCCACAGCCAGTTATTAAGTTTCATAAAGCTACAGCACAAAAATGTGATACATTTTAGACAGACAGTCTTTTACTTATAATCACTGCTCATAGAAATGTTCCAATAAGACTTAAATACCATAGTAAACTCTCCGTGTATGGCAGTTCAACAGAAAGGGTTAAGGCTATTCACTCCTAAGCTTAACCATGTAGACCTTAGTTTGATGCCCTTAATCTCCACTTAAAAAAATGTGTGATGTTCTGCAAGTCACTTTATTAGATTGTGCTCACAGGCACCATGAAATGAGGTAGTTGTGTTTAGGGGGCTTCCCTCATTAACAATAAAAAAAAAACTTTAATCTCCAGGGCTCATCCAGTGTGTGCCATCAATACATTAATATAAAACAATAATAATAATATATAGTGTTACACAAAAATGAAGATGTGTGACTAAACTAATATCTCTGGAACATTGTCTAGTGTTTATGATAGCATTAATATCCACTCTGCAAGTAGCATACTGAGCTTTGACACTGGGAAGATCAGAATGCTGTGGGTTCTATCCCCTCACCAGGTACTTGAATTTCTGTTCCTGTACTGATACTGTAGTAGGGCATATATGGGTGCTGCAGTCCTCAGATTTGTTAAACGAAGATCCCAGCTGTCAAAACTGAATTTTAAATATCCTGTGGTACTTATGCAACAAATGTGGAAGAATCTCCTCAGTGTCATGGCCAAATTACTCCTAGACAGTAAGAATATTACCCCCTGAAAATAGGCCATCGATCTAATGGGACTAAACCCTCCCATAAATATAAATAACACTTCTGAATTCATTATTTAAGCCTCATCTTTCGAGATTTTTCATTCTTTCTTTCTTTCTTTCTTTCATCCATCTGTGATTCAGGTGCATAGATAAACTAACAGACACCTCTTAGTCTAAAATATTACTGTAGCTGAAAAGGTGGACCTTACAGGATTGAAGTACAGGGGATCAGACGAGATCACTGCAGTTATCACCTCATAAGGTGGCCAGATGTTTTCTGTTTTAAAGTCTGTTCTCAAGCTCATCAGGTGCATAGGTATATGCAAGGCTAATGACCACAAGGGCCTTTATAAGCCTAGCCATGCAATCCAACCCAGTTGTGTCTTGTGTATCATAGGTGTTTATTAGGAGGAGGTATGCTAGTTAAAAAGTTTCTAGACGTTATGTGAGGGTATGTTCGTTTGGGCATTACTGTCTGCCTCTGTCTATCAGAGACACGGGGGCCAGACCTGGGGTGAATTTCCGATTTCTCATACATTGGTCAGGGTTACACTTAAATAGGGTTATGGATGGACTCTGATTCACAAAGATGGGTATCCTGTTCTGGAGCATGTGGATCTTCTGAGACATGTGTCTGATTTGCCAATGTGTCTTATTTATGTCACAAGCAAAATTTAAATCCTTGGATCAAGAGGTTCTGATACTGCTCATTTTGCAGATGTGCAAAAAATCTATCAGAACTTGATATGAGGATGCCTTCTATGCCAGGCATAGATTGTCTCTCAGTAACCTGTAGGAGACAAGAGTACAGAGATGGGGCTTTAAGGAGATAAATATAGGACAATGCGTGTATACCCTGGATTCTCACATTTGTTAATGCTCCAGCTGTTGAATATGCCTGGTCAGGCACTTGATAAAGGGGGCATTATATATCAATGATGGGTCTTATAAGGGCCAAATAAAGTGGCACTATGAATATCTTAGATGTGGATGCCATGCCATTACTGATAAGCTGGATGACATAGAATGATTTTCTTAGTACCTTAGCCACATGTTGTTTGAAGGCCAGATTACAGTTTACATATGTTCCCAGATCCCTGACTACCTGGCCGGCTCTTAGGGGTGTCTTATTGATGGAGTAATTAGCCTGGGTGACAGTTTTCCCAAAAAGCACTATAATGCATTTCTTGCTATTGAGATTTAATCCATGACTTTGGCACCAGTCATTTGTCTGTTAGACCCTCATGATGGATGACAGTCATATATTCTGCAATCAAAAATATTACTGCTCTATCACTCCACCCTCAATACCACACCACACACACGCACATACACACACACAGGCACACACGTGTGCGCATGCGCACCCCTTGCACTCATAACAACATCTCAACACAGCTTTCAGGAAATGTCTAGAAGGCAGTTGCACATAGAAGGAAAAATAAGCTCACCCCTTCATTTCTTCTACAGAGGACAGCATACAGTGTAACTATCTCATTGTCTTCTACCAGTGAGTAATCCTGATGGTTCACTTACTACTCAGAGTTTGAGTAAAGTAAATATTTGTGTTTTTGTATTAATGGACTTCAGATAAGTTTTACCATGTTCTGTATAACCAGACTGGCTTTGAATAACCTGATGTACAGTTGATTTGTCTATCCATTCAGTCCATTGTGATGTTATTCCATAACAGCATTATGATCACTACCTTACATCTGATTTCTAAACATTTGCTACTACTGTTCCTGAACTACTTCAGTATCTGCCACTAATGCCTATGTATCAGTATTATAATGCCACTAATATAGCATTTAATCATATGTGTTTTCTGTTTAAGCCAGTATCAGTACAGCAGTTAATGTTGTTGCCTCAAAGTGCTTGGCTCCCCAGTTCAGTTTTCTGCAGGAGTGCCTGTATTGCAGAGTCTACATGTTCTCTTTGTGGCTGAGTGAGTCCTGTGGTTCATTCCACACCCCAAAGATGTGCATAAGCAATTGATCATCCCCCAAATTGCCACTTGATGAGAATGCCACAAGTGACACGGTACAAGGATGCATCCACTAATGGGTACATGCCATTCAGGACTAATTTCACTGCCTTTAACTCATTTTGATTCTGGCTCCTCTGGGACTCTGAACAAGATCAAGTGGTTGCCTGTGAGTAAATGAGTGAATGAACAAAATGTTATTGTTACTACAGTCTTACTACAATAATGTATGCATTATTCCCTTGTTGCATGCAGCTTATGTCCCTTTCAGTTGAAAATGGTTCAAGTCCAGTTAATCAAACCTGGATACCAAACATATGAAATAAATTAATAAATAGATAAACAAATAAATAAGCAAGTTAGCTGATGCTGGAGAAACACTTGGGTTGGTAGTTATTAGTGCTCCTTAAGAAAGAATGATTGATGAACATACCTACCTTTCAAATGACCAAATTTTCCCATGTCCAGATTTTTGTCTTATGTTTTTGGTCCGCTCCTCGTAAGCTGTGTGGTTTTATGGCAAATCACGGAGTATTAAAGTCACTAAATAAAGACATACATTGAGTTTCAGACTTCATATCCTTCAGAAAATACATGCTAATACAAATCCTATTATTCTAGCAACTTTTATTTTATTTTATTTTTTTTATTTTTTATTTTACATTTGTTGATCGGGCTAGTCTAGCTGGATACACGTCCATTTTCAGTAGAGGCCTGGGGAGAAAAGCTCCAAGAAACATACAGAATTAATATAAAAGTCAAAACAGATCAAACTAAACAAAATAGCTATTGTTTCATAAACATTTCATAACTTTTTAAGTTTATAACAGCAATATTTAAAATCTGTCCCTATTTTTGGGCCTTTGTCCTCCTATTATTATAGGCTTTGTCCAGATTTCTTCTGCTAAGAGACTGAGAGATATGCAGATATATTGGCCAGTGGAGCTGCAGATATAGTGAACCACAGCATATAGTCCTTCATACATTATTAGTCTTTGTGGACTTATGCCCTTTCTTGTTAAGTTCAGTAGCATGCAAGAAGGATGGGGGGGGGGTCATAGGAAGGAGCTAAAACTCCCAGGTCAATGAAGTCACAAATAAAGATGACTTAGACAGAATCCTAGCAATCAGCACAGGGGATTAAGGCTCTGACCTGTGTCTTGTACTGGGGGAACAGGCTTTGATTCTTTCCGCTGTCATTGGCCTACTGTGTGACCTTGAGTAAGTCATTTAACCACACAATGCTCCCAAGTTTCCCGTGAAAAGGAAAACTTGTGCCCTGTGGACTTACCCAGTGAACAAATGTATAAAATAAATAAAAAGATCTCTGATGTAAGAATAAAAGGTAAGAAGGTCTCCCTGTAAAATGTTTTGGCTTAGTAAAGATAATGCCTGTAATTTGCACTAATAATAATTTTAATACAGAACCGCTCCCCAAATTGTGACAGATGCCATAAAAGGTGCTAGGGCGATTCTTTCTGGGTGATAACAAATATTTTGCTCATTAATATTCATACTCGTCTGAAGCAAGAACATGAGATGATGTCATGGGAGGGGTAATACTTGTAGAAGAAAGTTTATACTTAAGGAAGTGCCTTGAGTTCCAGCAAATCAGCATATTGGGTTCAGAAATGTTTTCCCTTGAAAGGGAAAAAAATAATTGTGGCAGTTAAATAGTCATTTTGTAGTTGTGTATGTGTGGCTAGGTAAGCAGCATCTTGAATGGGTTTATAGCTGGCTAAGTGCTTTGTAACATATGCTGTATCACATGAGGTGAAATGTCAGGGAGACGTCTTAGATTATATATGCTTTCACTCACCATTGTTTCAGAGGTGGCTAGCAGTTAAAGGGAAAGCTGACCACAGGAGGGATTTAGGGCTTCGGCACTGGAGGATAAATATGTTACACTGTAGTCTACAGCAGTATGGCAATGCAACACTGGTATCCCCTTTGCTGCACGACTCAAATTGGTACTAATAGCTAGCATTACAACCCAGCAGTATTCCAGTGAGGCAGTGGCGACTTTCTTAACTCAACATACTTCTGATGGTATAATATTTTGTAGAATTATTGACTATATTGTCAAAATAATGTTTAACCAGTGTCAAAACAAACTTCCAGACCATTCTTTCACAGTAATGTTTAATAATGTCATTTTCACTGTAATATATTTTATTAAAAATGTCACGGCTTTTCTTTTTTTTTCATTTATCACCTTGGATCTTCTGTTCACATACTCTCTACCCATTTGTCCTACTGAGGATCACAATGATAGATACAGCAAGACAGACCAAACTTCATTTTCCAAACCACAGATTTCAAACCATCCTGAGAAATTACCAAATATTCCCAAAACAGCCATGATATACAATCCCTCCAGTATATCCTGAGCCTCCTTTACATAGGAAATGCTTAGAACAATTCCAATGGGTGGTACCTAGAGGTCAACCTTATAAAATGCCCATACCACCAGTCAGCTCATCCCAGTATGAAAGACTGACTCTAATCTAAGGCACACCAAAATCACTGTGTGTGCTCCATCATCTCACTTGCACACCAAAATTGCTGTGCTCCATCATGTCACATGCTCGCCAAAATCACTGTTCTCCATCATGACACATGCTTGCCAGAATTACTGTGTTTCATCATGTAACATGCTCACCAAAATCACTGTGTTCCATCATGTCACATGTTCACCAAAATCACTGTGATCAATCATGCCACATGCTCACCAAAATCACTGTTCTCCATCATGTCACATGCTCAGAAATACTTACTGTTTTGATCACCCATACTTTATGACTATAGGTAAAGAAAGAAACATGCCCGGGCAGATAAACCAAGAGTGCTGGCTGAGGGCACATTTCCCACTTCCCCACCACAGATCAATTAAGTACCCACAATGCTGCAGACACTGACCCTTTCTGCCCGCAATTTCACGCACCTGTTTACCATCACTTTTTAGTAAAACTCAAGAATCCAAGTTAAACTTCTCCATGAAAGGTAGCTTCCCACCCCACCACCTGAAGAGATCCTACTACTCTTTTCTGGGAGACCAGCATGGACAGAGATTTGGAGGTGCTGACATTCATCTCAGTAGCAAATCACTCAAGTGTATGTCAAGAGATTCAGTTCAGATAAGGCCTAAAGGATAGCAGCATCTGCAAAAAACTAAGATGGTACCTCTAGGTCACTATCTATTTATTTATTTATTTTACATTTGTTGACTGGGTTAGTCCGACTGAGATGAGTAGCTCTTTTTCAGTGGAAGCCCAGGAAGAAAAGCTCCACAGTTTTACAATTGTAGTGTTCTTAATCCAGACACCCTCCTAACCTTGTCTGCATCATGATATCTTGTCCATGAAAACCACAAAATGTACCTTTGGTATAGCCTAACACCCCCCTTGAAGAAATCTGACTTAATACCAAGAAAGTAGATGCAACTATTGATGCATTCATATAAGGACCATAGAACACTTAGCAGTGGCCACCTCACTGTCCAATACTCCACAGGACATCCCACAGCACACAGCACAAGCACTCCATCATTAACCTTCTCCAAGTCCATAAAACAAAGGTAGAACAGAGTAGCAAACTCCCACATCTCGTCACATAACACCACAAGGCCAAAGAGCTAGTCAGCTGCCCCTCTGCCTGAATGGAATCAACATTGTTGCTCTTGGAGAAGAGGTTCAACTACTGGTCAAAGTCTCTTCTCCAGCTCTCTGACACCAGCTGCAGTCACCCACATTCTATGAATGTGAAGCAGCTAAAATGTAATGATCCCTTGCAACCTCCTGAAAATGCATTCTATGAATATCTAGAGCTTGTTACCATTTGAAATTTAGGTCATAGCCTTCAAGATGCAGTCACACAATACATTCAGATGTTATAGTAAACTATAAAGATGCAGTCACACAATACATTCAAATGTTATAGTAAACCATATGTCTCCACTAAGAGAGGTTTACTAAATATTGAATGAGGTAGTCTTTAATGATTTGTGTTAATTTTGGAAGTCTAACAAAATGTTTTCTGTAAGAAATCATATACCTATGTAAATAAAATGTAGTTTACAGATGTTTCATGAAGAATCAAGTAGACAGCACAACAAAGCAGGTGCATAAATGTAACTTTTATTTTTCAACAATAACCCTAAAACAAAATTATCATCTGAAGGAGAAAGTAGCAATAGGCTAAGCAAACAATACAAACCACAGGAATTTGGTAAAATCTCTGTGGTCACTTTAGGATTTGATCCAGAAGAATAAGAAAGACAAGAAAACCACTGTTTAAGCCAAAGTTGTTTTAAACGGAAAGCATATAAAAAGCACCTTGTCTTTGTCAGTCACTAGTGTATAAAAGAGATGTTGAAAGAAATGCTGTAACAACAGAAGGTTGAATTGTGAATTAGTGGGTAAGAGAAAGAACTTGAAGTTAATAACCTAGAACAGTACAAGAAGTATTGCCATCAGGGTACAATTTTAGGCCTACAGCATAGATTGCATTCACCTTTGGTTAGTTCATTAATTGTGTTGGATGGGTGAGAATTTTTCTCAAAAGAGACCTGAGAAATTAGCACATTTCAGAAAGTGTATTTATTTATTTAATTGTTTAATTTCTATTTAATAACGGGGCAGGTAGGCTGGTCATTTCAACCTTTCCAGCTACAACTCGGGCGTTAAAGGAGCGAGCATTAACAAAACTAAATGTACAATGGACTGCGCAGTAAATAATGCTATCCTGTTAAGTATAGTGGTTAAGATGGTAAAGAGAAGGATAGTTACCAGTAATAACACACACTTAATGAAAATCAGCAGTTATATAAAGTATTTGCATGCCTACAGTGAACCCATGAGTTCTTTTACATTGCAAATTGTATTTCTGTAAATGCGAATGATTATTTATAGCACAAGCAGTGGTTGTTTAGCCATTATCTTGATAATAGTAACATACATACATTACTTTAAATAGATGCTCCTTCAGCCTTACATTACAGCCACTCAGAATTGTTGCATTCTAATTTCCTTAGGCAGGTGATGGCAGGTTAGAAAGGTAACATCAGGAATCTGCTGAAAGAAAGACAAATACTTTGGTGCCTATCCTTGTGAGAGTTCAGCCTACTAAATGCAGTTATGAGGTGTCAGATACCACAAGTAGCAATGTTTCAAGAACTGCCATCCCATAGCTGCAGTGTCAAGGATATATCAGATTTACAGTAGTTATGCAGGAGGGAGTGGTAGCCCAGCTCTCATGTGTGGGGGATATGGCAAGTTTTGGTTACCCCCACACATACAACATACAATACACATTTTTGATGCTGTTTGATGCACACTCTTAACAGACCTACCCTGTAATTCAGAAAGATTATTGCCATCACAGCTAAGGGATCATCTCTGTACTGACCAATAAAGTGGTGGCAATAATCTCTACTTTAGAGACATAATAAGGGTGCCCATTAGCTGCACATTATCATGTCCCTGAATTGAATACTGCACTGTTATACCTAACCACACTAGTGTTCCCCTTATCAACCCATGCACTTCACAACAGACAGATGCAAACATGCCCTGGCAGAGACACACGCACACACGCACACACACACACACACACACACACATGCAGGAAACTGCACAGTACATAACCACAGTCAAAATAACAGACCCAAGTCTTCTGATGAAGTGAATGGGTGTATATCTGTTCCATTTCAACCCCAAACAGCACGGTAGAACTATTCTCTCATTTAATCTACTATGCTGTTCAGATGCTGGTGATATTTTCAGGGGACAGTAAATGGCTAATTGGCATTAGCCATGCCCCCAGCCTGACATATTTATACATGGCTTCACTAACAAAATCACTGTCTGTGCTACAAGCTTGATCCTTCCTGTGACTGTACAGTGGTCTTGGAATCCCACAGTCTTAATGCATTATGAATAACAGCAGAGGACAGGTCTTCACAGTGTATTAAGCCTTTCTGAATTCCAGGATTACCTTCTGTCAAGGCCATTTTCTGGATCATATTTGTTGATTGATGGTCCAATCAGTGAACTATTCTATATCTAGTTATGCCAATGTACTGGAGGGTGTGTATGGATGGATACCACTTGGTCACGAGGGTGTGTATGGATGGATACCACTTGGACACAAGGGTGTGTATGGATGGATACCACTTGGTCACGAGGGTGTGTATGGATGGATACCACTTGGACACAAGGGTGTGTATGGGTGGAAGCACACATGCACCTTCCATATGCACAGACTGTGAAGCTTGCAAGGCTACTGTTGGGAGAGATCTGATTTAGGTACACTACCCAGCAGCACTATGGTGCTGCACAAGTAAGCTTTGATGTTCTTACTGGCTTCTTGACATGGGTCGAGTTGAGCCTGAAGGAGGCTAAGGTAGGTATGGCAATCCTGGTGAACAAGGACATGATCTGCGGGCAGCTCATGGTCAGCTGTAGGGAGGAGACAGAAAAAGTGAAAAAGAGTATTTTTGAAGGAAGTTAATGACTGCTGCCTTCTGATTCCAAGGTGAAACTTATTCCTTACTATTGAAGGCATCCTTTGTTTCCAAGTTTCATAATACTAAATTTATTTGTCTTTACCTCTGATTTCTGCTATTATAATGAGGTAAGACTGCAAGTGACAGTGAGCACAAACTATCTACGCAGAACATAAAGGACATCCTGCTTTTTAGTGTGACTATCTTAACTGGTACAGGAGGTCAAAATAATCAGAACTACTACTTCATGAATTACTTCCATTTGTAGAAGTTTCGCTCAGTGTCATTTAATATTTACTTGAATATTGTTTGTTATTTCCTTGCACAGTCTGATTTAATTTAATAACTGTTTCAACTTCCATGAATTCTGAGGGTACTCATTTTAATATTTTTGTTTTTTTTTTAATCCTTTACTTTGTAGCTGAGAATACACTCTTTAGATGAGTATACCATTAAAGATTTGCTAAAGTATAAATATTTTGTATATTTTAGATATAAAATACAGCCTCAAACAGCAATTGCATATACTACAGCAACTGTGAAATATTAGGAGGGAAGATATGCTTTACATCAAAAATATACTAATAGTAAAACAAATAAGAACCAGTTTAACAAATAAACAATTTTCTAAGTGCAACAATGTCCACCATTGTGGGTATTATTGGGAAATAATGACTTTCCAGGTTTGGAGAGAGCCTCCGTCTGGAGCATCAGGTCTATTCACTCCCATGGGTAGTCCAGTATTTATCCAATAATGCCAAAAATGTCAAACTTTGTTGCTCGCTTGATAAGATGAATAACTGCGTGGCTTGCAAATAGGACATGGCAAGTATCTTACAGCAATCAGAAAGGTAAAATTATAGGCTACATTTAGGATGTCCCATAGGGCTCTGTCCTAGATCTATATTTGTTTAGGTTTTATCTTTCAGATCTATCTTTTGCATTTGAGGTGTTCAATAGTTTTTATGCAGATGACTTCAAAATGCATCTTTTTCAGACAGTGCATGCCCGCAAAAGAACTTAACCAATTTCACCATTTGAGGACAGGACAGGTGAAGAATAATCTGATAAACATGAAAAACTAAGCACATCAGATTTGTGAGGCATGGATTGAAGGGTGAATATATAATGCAACACACACAGTGATTGAAACTGTGGATTCATTTAACAACTTAGATATATGGGTAGATCCACTTTCAGGTTTCTCCGGTCATATCAACCAATTGGCTAATGATAGTTATAAAACTGTAGGCTGTATAAAAAAGTTTTATAAAGTCTAGGAAATCAGAAATTATGAAATCATTGTTTATAAGTTACATTAGACCCACACTAATAGACTCATGGGAACCTTATAAGAAAACTATCATGAGTAAGGTAGGAAGAGTATAGCAGGGATATGCCCAGGGCATACATGGATGTGAAAGGTTACATTATTATGAAATATTAAAATAGAACTTGTACGGTGTCTCAGATGGATATTTAAAGAGAGACCTTTTTCAGGTATATTGGACTGTAAGAGACAACTGCCTCTGGGAATGTTTGTTGTTGTCAAACAGTAGTAAAGAATCCTCAAACAACTCGTGTATGAGATTATATATGTATGAGAGAGCTGTATTAATTGGTTTTCTGAGAGAATAGCTGATGCCTGAAACAGACCACCAAATTATATTCAAGCCAGCACTAGTTTAGATATTTCATAGGTTTCTTAGGTAGTTGCTAGGCTATCAGCCCAAGAGTCATGTTAAGCCAAGTCAGGTTTACCCCAATTTACCAAAATATTGCTGGCATGTTAATACCTCAAAGAATTTAGTGGTTATGATATCGGCTTGTACACATCAAGTATTCACAGGCTGCCCCTGTTATAGGTATCCTTTAATTTCCATGCCTAATATTCACGTACTTACACAGCCATATTTAGACTCATTGTTGCATACATCCTTCATTCTCACTTAGTTAACACCTATTTAACTACACTTTAAAACTTGCCACTGATTGATCTTGCAGCCTGTGCCCACCCTTGAAAGTATCTTTCCAAATGTTTTCTTCATTTCATTTCAGACATTTTGCTTGCCCCGGTTCAACCACATTCTCCCTCCATGTCTCATCAGTGTCCTAACATAAGAGAGTGGAATCTTTGGTGCCTTATTTAATACATTCTTTAAAATTACTTACTGCTTTTTCTCATTCTGCAAACTGTAACATAAATGTATATTTTTTTAATTCACTGTCATGCATCATAACAGAAAAAAAAACATCATTTTACATGTTATTCTTTCTACACCACCAAACAGCATCTAAAGGGTCAACATTGCATGAACATAAATACACTCACTAGCTTTAATATGTTCACTCCAGTAAGATTCTTATATTCATCTTACATTCACTTTCCACCCCCTAATATCTCATTGATATTTAGCTATTTTGACAAGGTTTATGTTCATCTTGTTATAAATGAAATTATACAATGACTGGCAATTAATATTCTAAAACGAGCACGCTGATTGGCCAGCTCAACCAGCGTGCCCGTTGTAAATCCCAGACTATACCAACGGAAAAAGGTCCGGTCACCTGGACTTTTTTCCCTTGATATAGTCTGTCAGTTTTTATTTTTATAGTTTTAAAAAATAAATAAATATGTAGTCCGACCTATGGAAATACGCAAGACAGTATGGAGAAAATACAAGGAAAATCAGGTACGTTATTTAAAATTAAAGACACATACCTGATTTCCCTTGTATTTCCTCTATTCAGTCTCTCTCCTAACTGCCCCAAACTTTTTTTTTTAAATTTAAAAAAAAAAAAAGAAAAAACGGAGCAACGGAGATCTTTTCTCCGTTGCTTACTTTCCCCACGCACTGATGTACTGGGTATGCGTAGGAACGCAAGTCCCAAATGCATATGCAGTACATCAGCTAAATAAACTATGAGATGTCCAGTGGTGGAAGGACAACACGCCGCCGTTATACAAAGACATTATTTAAGAAAAGTAAGTATTTTTTTCTTAAATAACATCATTGTATAATAGCAATAACCCACGTCTGAGTGTAGGTAATGCTAGAGTTACCCATGGTTGGCTTTGTTTGGCCACTCGGGCTTCATCCTCATGACCAAACCACACCAACCGTGGGTTAATCTAGTATTACCCACACCCAGACGTGGGTTATTGCTTAAATATTCTATGGACTGAGTGAATATTCACTGTTAAAGAATTTTAATGTGTGTTGCAACAACCTTTATCAAATTCTAGAATAAACTGAAACTTGACATTCTGGAGCTTAAAACCTGCCTCTCCTTCCTGCACTTAAATGTGCCACTTCTCACCATTAAATGTGTAATGCCTGCATTTATCTTTCCCATGCTACTGGGGCAGAAGATGCCAAATTCTTAACAAAAGTATACTCTAACATTTCTAGAATCATTCATTACATATCTATGAATGAAAACACACTATGAATGAATGAATGAATGAATGAATAAGCCACTTTTTGCCATATTCTTTGAAAGTAAAAAGAACTGTAAACCTAAATCAGTAAGCATGTCTAAGAAATTGCCGTGGAGGCATACCTTGAATGACCTGTAGATTTTTATATATTGTTAACCAGCTAGTTCCACTGGACACAGTCTCTTTGGCGCAATGTCTGGTTAAGAAACTTGCATAAGTTGAAACAGGAGGCAAATAAGAGATGAGGTAATTGAACCCTGTACCACAGGAACTACAAAGCACATCCTTAACCCTCTCTGCCAACTGCCAGGCTCAATTGTCTAAGGTGCTGGCAAAGTGAAGATGGCTATACCAATTCTGTTGGAAGCATATGCACTCAGACATGCTTTGTAGTTGATCCCTAGTGATTTGATGACTGGAGACCCACAGAGAGCATTGTCCTAAGAACACTATGGGTATTGCCTGAGTCACCACAGAGGCAGGACAATACACTATAAAGCCCCATTGCACATCCATATATTGGCAGGCTAGTAGAGTTAGGGCATGGTAAAACACATCTCAACAGCAGTATGATGTCTTGTGTGCTTCAGTCTCCTTACCAGCCTTGATCATGTGTTGGAGTTACTAAGGGGAAAGGAGGAGAGTATTGTAAACCCAGTGAATAAAAACAGATCCGGGGACATCCAGTGGTCTTCTGTGATGAGTTAAAAAGAGGGGAAAACACAGAGCAGGACAAATGTGCCATTGTCACTCATAATCAGAAAAATAAAATAAAACATAAAGAGCTGAAATACGATTGTGGTAGGTTTAGTGTTCAGTGAATTTGTCTGGTGTAAATCCATTTGTTTTACAACACTTGGTGTTCCACCATTTTGATCCTAATATTTGAACTAAATGAATCAGAGCAATGTGCGATTTATCAATGCAAATGATTAATTCAGGCATGAAGTCTGGTAAATTAAATAGTTTTACCAATTTCCCCTTTGTCAGTGACTTTTTAGATGTAAAATTTAATAGACAAATGTAGTACGTATGTTTACAACCTCTGGAGTTGTGGGTGACAAAAATTATTAATTTTCCAGTGACATTTAAGTGTACTATGCGTAACTTGAGGCTACCATTGAAGACATGTAATTTTAAACTTATAACTTGTTGAAGTTATTATAATAAAACTACTCCTTGACCTGAAGCAAACAGAGACATTCTGAAGTTCAAATACCAACAAATGACACTTAAAACAAATGAAGTGTTCCCTCATATATGCTCTTGACCTTGCTAAAATAACTATCCTCTCAGACTAAAGTTGCTATAGAGGTATATACACTTATTTACATGCAGAAATTATTTAAGTTTAAATCTTGCTGATCTCCAATAATCTAAATTCACTCTTCCACAGATTCAGCAAGCCCTGCAGGGTGTGCAGGCACAGTGCAGGAGCTCCTGGAGACAATATGGTCATCGTGCAATCCAGGAATAAGCTGCAGGGATGTGCACGAGCGCTCCTGCACTATTCCTGCATGGACACAGCTCCTGTATGCAAAGTACCCCGTTTGCAGGTGAAAACCGTCAGCCGGCCATGCAGGACTACTGTAGTGTGCAGAAATGTACTCGGTTAGAAACCGAATACATTTCGGCAAACTACAAAATAGAGCCATGACGGCTCCAAATAACGTGTGTATATTATGTGGAAACCATGCCAATGGCCAAATATATGGCCATTGGCATCATACCTCCCAACCATACCGAATTACTCGTTTTTTACCGAATTTTGGGGTCCAAATGAAGGGGTGCCACGTTTCCCGAGTGTCACCCCTTCATTTCCGATTTTTATGCTTTGCTTTTGAATTTTTGCACTGTCGGAGCTGATGTCATCACAGCTAGTCGGAATTGAGCTTAAGGAGCTCACATCATCATTTCTGGCTGGCTGAGCAAGTGGGAAGTAAACAGCAGTTTCTGTGCTTTATTTCTTTGGCGTTGCTTTTTCTGCCGAATGGGCTGACTTATTTATGCCGTGCTTTATTTGCCAAACGGGCTGACTTATACTGACTTATTTGTGCCGCAGGATGTGGAACAGCTCTGCTGCTGATTTGGACTTTTCAAATAGCTGTTTCTGTCAAACGGGCTGGCTTATTTTTGCTGCAGGAGGACTGGGACTCTCTGCCAATTTTGGACTTTACTTTTGCAGACACTGGGTAAGGAACAAAGGGTGTGTGTGTGTGTGTGTGTGTGTGTGTGTGTGTGTGTGTGTGTGTGTGTGTGTGTGTAAAAAAATATAGTATATGGGTAGGAGGTTTCCTAGTGTGATTATGCAGTTTTGAGGGTGACTTAAAACAAGGTAGAAAGATGGCGTGCTTGTCAGTTTTGCCAGTTCCCTAGCACCGGTTATTTTGGTTTTGAGAATTGTAGAAGAAATGCACTTCTTGAAGCTAAACTTGAAGAAAGAGGGTGTAAGCTTCATAAGGCAAGAAAGACTGGGACTACCATTGCTGGTGTAGTGTTCAAGGATGGTGCTGATACTAGAGCTACTGAAGGAATGTTTGTGGCAGATAAGAACTGTTCCAAAATTCACTACATATCTCCAAATGTTTATTGTTGTGGAGCTGGCACTGCTGCAGACACAGAAATGACAACATAGTATAAATGTGAGTGTATATAGGAACATATATTTCATAAATATGTGATCCCAAATTTTCTCCCGTAATAGTGTTTGAGCTAATAAAAACATAAACAAGAGAAACTTCTGGCAAGTGCATTTTTTTTCTGTCGTAGTGATAGACTTTCTTAGATGTAAGACAGGAAGCTGATATCTAGGCTCACATCCCAAGTCATTCAGTGTCTAGAATAATTATGTCTTTAACGCATCTGAAGCTTTGTTCAAATCTATAAAAATGAGTACTGGTATAAAACGAGCTGTACTAGTTTCACATGGGTCATAGGCCTTTGTACATTGTCAGCTAAAATAGTTAATACAATCTCATTATTGCATAGTCTTTACAAATCATGTTGAGTTGTTTTTTTGCAATAAGTTTCCTCTGAAATTATCTCTCAGCCTATTTAATTTCTCAAAAATGTCTGATAAAGCTAGCAGAAAAGCAATCCACATATGTGTATTATATGTATATATTTTTGTGCTAAGAGTTCAGAGCTATGGTGAGAAGTGAGAACTTAATTTGTATTCCCCCATTATTGGCTTTGTTTGTCCATTGAGAACTATGGTGAGAAGTGAATGAATGCGAGTTTCAAGGGCAGAAATATTTAATGCCAGCCAAGTCTACTTTTATTGTGAGACAGTATTGTTTTGTTTAGCAGATGTATGTTAGTGTTTGTGCAGTTTTGTGCTGTGAAATGTAAAAAATCTAAATAATCATTGCAGAAGTAAAGCAGTATGCACACATTAGTGTTTATGGTAAATGGGGCAAAATAGCCAAGTAATGGGACATTGGAATGGCTGCAGGGGGACTCTGGCGACATATTTTGGTTGTCTGTTCTTCAGTTTGCATTTGAAAGTTGGTATCCCACAATTCCATTGGAGTGGGTGGGGTTATCTAATTATGTATGCAAATTAGATGTTAATCCGCGTACAGATGTGTACCTATTTTTCATGGGCCTTGTCCAGATTTTTGTTATTTCCAGGTTGAGGGGTATGACTGGCATGGAAAACAGTTGCAAAAATAAAAAAAAATAACTTTTTGTTTAGCCAATTTTGGCTGTTTAAGCGTAGGGCAGCGGCCCACAAACGGGATTGGGCCGAAAATATAAAAAATAACCTGAAATAACCATTCTAACCAAAATCAGTATATTGCTATTATACTCAATGGCAGGCAGAAGACAACATGGCCAGTGAATAGCAGTTGCTAAGGGAGAAGGCTCAGTGTGGGACCTGTAACTATGCATTAGCAGGCAATCCTATGCAAATGAGGGAAATGATGCTGAATCCCAGATGTCCCCTCAATGCTAGCCAGCACCCAACAGTGTAAGTGCAGGAATAGCATGGTTCAAGCCTAAGAGTTAGCTGACATCATAAGGGAGTGTGTCAAGCATACTGTAAGCGTATTGGAACCCTGTGGCTCGGGTTTGCCCTTAGCTTAGCAGAGCTAAGCAAGGGGGGTGTGTCTGAGGCAGCCTAGCACTCTTTACATTACCTAAGCAGGTGTGTGTGCCACACACCGGGTTTTAAAGGAAAAAAAAGTAAACTAGGAAATAGCAGCTCTGCGTGCCCCTCGGCTTAAACAGGAAGACAATGGGAAGGGAAAAAGCAGTAGAAAAAGTAATCAAGGAGAACTAGCATAGCTGGCAGGTGAAATGTATCAGAATCAGCCAATTACACAGGCAGCAGCCCAGCCCAGAGCACTACTATAAACTATGCAAACACCTTTCCCTCTGTTTTTTTCCCACATACTCTACACCACCGGTGTATACAAGTGGGGAAATTTTAACAAACAAAAACAAAATAAGAGCTGCAGCAGCTATCATACATCAGCATGTGGAAGAGGCTGAGGGTGGTGAGGATGAGAATGCTGTTGACCAACCCACATTGAGGAGATGGAGAATAGTGTACAGACCCGGGCAACCTACCAGGGGCTACATGAGCTGGAGATAGTGGAGCGCTATAGGGTGGACAGGGACCTCCTGCAGCAAATTGTTGAGATGTGCTGGCCACGTCTGACACACAGAACTAACAGAGGGAACCCATCCCAGTGGATACAAAGGTATGTGTAGGCCTAGGAATACTAGCCACAGGTACCTTCCAAAGGCCAACTGGGGATATCATGGGGATCTCACAAGCATCAGCATCCAGGGTACTCCACCAGTTCCTGGATGCCATGTCAGCACATATATTTTCCCAGCACCCGTGAAGCGTTGGCCAGCAATATGTGTCTCTTCCACCAAATAGCAGAATACCCTGAGGGAGTGGGTGCAATAGACTGCACATACATATGCATCAAAGCACCACCCTGTGAGCAGGGTAGGGTCTACATCAACCGCAATGGCTTTCCCTCCATCTGCCAGGTCATGTGCAATGCCCAGGGCTTTATAATGAATGTGTGTGCTGCCTGCCCTGGAAGCTATCACAACTCCCACATCTGGCATTTGACGCAGCTGTACCAAATATTTGCCAATGGGGACCTCCCTTATGGTCACCTATTGGAGGATGCTGGTTACGCACTGGAGCCGTGGTTGATGACACCGATCAGAAATGCACACACACCCGAACAAGAAATCCATAAGGAGGCACATGCACAGACCAGAATTATAATAGAGCATGTGTTTGGGATGCTCAAATCATGGTTCCGTTGCTTGGACACATCCGGTGGAGCATTGCAGTACTCACCAGCTACATGTACTCAAATTGTCATCGTATGTGCCATGCTACACAATATGATCCTGCGGAAACAGCTGCACCAAGAACAGCATGGGGCACAGCCACACAGCCCCCCACCAATGCCAAGACCAGCACAGGCACAGAGTAACTCGGTGGAGGAACAACCTGAGCCTGCCCCAGTAGGCAGTAAGAGGCATGCCCAGTATGCCCTGGCCTTGGCAAAGAGGCAATGCATAGTGCATACACTGACACAGTAGGAAACCAGGGGAATGACACCTCTCTCTGACTCGCACATACAGTAAAAGGGATGCCAAACATGACACTACCTGTGCTCAACCATGTATAGGGAGTGTACTATGTGCATCCGACATAGGCAGCCCTCCAGCACCATCCTCAATACTGGCATAGCTACAAGGTAAGTCACTCTTCCTACCAATTGCTGAATGGAGTAGTATGTGCTGTTACTTGTATCTATGGTATGGATGTGAGCATGCAGGGGAATCGAGTGGCTGAATGGGATGCCAGCAGATAGTAGACCCCTATAGTGGCAGCATGAGATCTGTAACAAAACTGGTGTCACCATAGTAGCCAGTACTGCACATGGTGACAAAACCCACTGCAGGAAATATGCTGGGCTACATGTGTGTCCATATGACATGCACATGCCAGTCAGGGAGACTCACATACCCAACAACAGTTTCAGACAGCAGGACAGGTGTAGACAAACATGAACAAAGGCTGTGCTAAGCCCTCTGATTGATGGCTATGGGTAACCCTCCCCCAGGCCTACACAGACAGACTACAACAGGTCAGGCAGTGGGATGTTAGTTCTGAAGGGTAAGAAGTCAGAAACTGAAACGTAGGTCAATCAAATCTAAGACCTGTAGTACACTGATATGCCTCTATTCAGCATGATAGGTTAGAATACAGAATGAAATGGAGTACCTGATATACCAGTACAGTGATAGCAAATGTGTACAAGTGTCAGGTGTGCCCCCCAATCCTATGTAGAAGTGTAGTAACAGTCTGGTGTGCCCCCCCAATCAGATGTAGACACGTAGTAACAGTCAGTTGTGCCCCCCCCCAGTCTATGTAGAAATGTAGTAACAGTCTGGTGTGCCCCCCAATCCAATGTAGACATGTAGTAACAGGTGTGCCCCCCCCAATCCTATGTAGAAATGTAGTAACATATATGTGTAGGTATAATAGTGGAGCACAGATTACCTGAGCTGGCCAAGGTAGCAGGATAGGTTGTAGCGTGTTTACAATATGCAGGTATGCCTGTGTTAGGTTGGTGTGTGATATACATTGCGAGAGAGAAGTCAGTATGTATGCATGGCTAGGTTTGTCCTGGTGGCCATTGCCCAGTACTGCCTATGACAGGGCCAAGTCCTCATAACTGCAGTGCCAAACACAATGCTTCCCAGTATAGCACATGCTAGCAGTAAGCCATTGTAAATGTTTGGAAGTAATGTGTGTCACCAGCTGAAAGATGGACATGACATGACTGTTGGGCCAGATATACAAGTAGTACACAGGGTGAAGTACCTCAGACAGTGTATAATATGTAACTGTCAAATAGACACACCCTTAGAATTGTCCATACAGGTTTGCAGCACATTATCTGGGCTTGTAGTAGGGAATACCGATGTCGTCTGGTCAAACATTGGCAGACCACAAAGGTCATGGAAATGAGGTATTGAGAAACAGCTGATGTCCCTGCACACGCCAGCATAAGTGGAATGCCCCATGCATATCTGTGAGTCAGAGGCAAGTAGTGTCCATAGCACACATGCACTCAGCTCACCCAACCACCACCCACAGGTACCTCTATGGTCGTATACCTGCCGTTGGGAATGAGTACAATATGACCCCTACCTGTGTATGGCAATAGCAAAAGAATGCAGCATGCAGAGTAGATGTCCCATACGGGTGTGTCCCTAGCCATAAGCAGCACCCTGCCAGCATCCACACCACTTGATCAATGCTGACAGAAAGTATTGACACCTACCCTGTCACCCCAGTGGAATATACTGTATTGCAGTCTGGGACTGTAGGACTGACAGAATGCAACAGTCTGCTACAGCTGGCCTGCATCACTACCAAATGGCCTACAGTCCTCTGCCAAAGGTCTTTGTCTCACCCGTACTGCCAATGTATGTTATGTCATGGACTCCCAAGTAACAACATAACACAGTCCACAGGACCCATATGCAAGGCCATGTGGACAAATCACAGTAACATGTCCACCATGTCCTACTGCATGAACTATGGACCAGCACCAATATACTGCTGTGATGAGGTGATAACTATAGTGAAAATATCAGAGAATGTTGGCATAATGTATGGAAGAAGATAGAATAATAGAGCGGAGGGGTGGGAGCATGAGCAGCATGGAGTGTGAGCATGGGCAGCATGGAGTGTGTGAAGTCTGAAACTCAGCTGTGTGCGCATACTATTCCTGGCTACAAACAAAAGAATGAGTAATGTCCTGAATTATGACCCCTGCCTCTGGGTAACCTGTGTGAATCCACAGCAAGATAAGGCCATACTGTCACATCGACGGGTGTACAAGTATGGGATCCTCTCCCTCCAGAATGGCATGAGTGTGCAAGAATATGTAGGTGTTTAACCACAATACTGGACACAGCTGCATTTACCCTGTGTTCCCCAGGACATCACTGCAAGCAAATATGTCTGACGGTACTTAATGACATAAAACATCACAGTGCATAACAGTACACATGTCTAAATATCTCTGCTAACACCAGGACATGTAGCAGAAGCGGCACAGTCACAATTACCTACAGTAACCCACTATGCCTTGCCCATCTTGACACCATATTGTCAACTGATCTACAGATATCCTGCAGATACAGTTTGCTAGCTGTAGGTGTCTGCACTGGAGTACAATCTACCTGGAATGGATTCACACAGTCAATACAGAAGGTCATACTGGGCATGCTCCCACACTTCGGGAAATGAAGCCAATGTCTGGCAACAACAGTGGACAATACATATCTGACAGTTGCAGATGTTAGTGCTTACACTCCTCAGTATGCACCAGTCATGCTCTGCGCACACATTGGATAGGAATAGACACATATATCCAAGGACAACACACTATAATATGCCAAAAGTACACATACATAGATGTGTGGAAGATGTGTGTGGAAGAGTGAACGTGACAAAAAGCCTTCCATCATGATGCCTGTCCCACCCAGCACACAGCCAATTGGCTACAACCACATGAAGTGTAAATTTCACTAACTGTAGACATTTGCCTTTGGAATCCCACAGGATTATAAAGTCTGTGTGCTAGTGCTAACTGTGCAACATGACTGTACAAGTCATTAGTCATCAAACAGTTGTATACATGTACCTGTGGAATATAAACCTGTGTGTGCCTGAGTGTGGTGTGTCTGCCTCTAGATGAACGGGTTATGGCCCATGCACACACACTGCCCTCCCCATTGCCCTACTATGGCAAGCCTGCTGATGTCTTCACCTTGAAGTACACCGTTGGGGATGTAGCAGCCCATTAAATCTCCATGGCGTGTCCCATAGCTGCGTAATGGTGTAGTGTGATGTACTAGTTGGGTAGGAGTTCTAATCCCAGACGTGGCAAGTGTGTGCGCGTGTGTGTGTGTGTGCGTGCGCATGTGTGTGCATATGTGTGTGCGTGTGTGTTTGTCTGTCTGTGTAGGGAGCAATGCTTTTCAGGCTAGTCACACTCACTACAATTTCAAATGCGTTACTTTGACATGCCTGCTGATGTCATTCACTTTGAAATACACCTTTGGGGAAGGAATAGCCCAGTAATATCTGTGGCGCATCCTATAACTGCATAATGCTGTAGTGTGATAAATGAGTTAGGTAGGAGTTCTATTCCCAGACATGTCAAGTGTGGATGTTTGTGTGCGTGTGTTAGTCTGTATAGGGAGCAATGCTTTTGAGGTCATTCACAGTCACTACAACCTCCAGTGCCCTTCTTTGGCAAGCCTGCTGATGTCATTCACTTTGAAATACTCCTTTGGGGAAGGGGTAGCCTAGTAATCTCCATGGCACATCCTATAACTGTGTAATGCTGTAGTGTGATAAACTAGTTAGGTAGGAGTTCTATTCCAAGACATGACAAGTTTGGATGTTTGTGTGTTTATTAGTTTGTCTGTGTAGGGAGCAATGCTTTTGAGGCCATTCACAGTCACTACAACCTCCAGTGCCCTTCTTTGGCAAGCCTGCTAATGTCATTCACTTTGAAATACACCTCTGAGGAAGGAGTAGCCCAGTAATCTCTGTGGCGCATCCTATAACTGCGTAATGCCGTAGTGTGATAAATTAGTTAGGTAGGAGTTCTATTCCCAGACATGGCAAGTGTGAAACTGTGTGTGTAGGGAGCAATTTTTTTTTGGCCATTCACAGTCACTACGCACAACTACAAATGGAGAACATTGATAACTGTGCAGTAACAGAGACCTGATCCAAGCCTCCAAAGAGCACCCTTGCAATACCAGGTACAGCTCTCACCATACCTGTTGGCCATTAAACCAGGACCAAACCAATAAAGGTGGAGGAGTGTCCATATTCACACCACCAGGCTACTTGCCCAACAGAATGTGTCTGAAATACCCCCGGTGCAACCAACAGTAGTTTAGACTGCACTCCACATTGTATAGCTTGCTACAGATCCCCAACATGCCCCATGATACCCACTACAGCCTTTAAAACATACTGTGAAATGTCATGCTACAAGTATACACCCTAATACTGGGTGAGTTACACTACCCTGCCATTAACTGGGAAAACTACATGTGTACCAACATGTGTGCCCAACGGTTCTTGGAAGTCATAATTCCCAATGCCCTGGATCATGTAACCCATATTCCCACCAGGAGCTGAAATATCTTAGACTTGGTCATTACCAACATGGGACATCAGTGCACCATACCTATTATTACCCCATTGGTGGTCAGTTATGCCCATGAGCTAATCACCCTTAACATCAACATCCCTCCCCAACACCCCAGTAAGGACACCTCTGTAACACACATCTCCAAAGCCAATGTCATGCTACACATGTCAGATGTAACTAACATCATGACACCCATGCAGAAGAGAACTGAAAGGACAACTGCTGAATCATACATGAAGGCACTGTATGAGCACATCCACTCGTGCATGAATCATGCCACCCAATAGTGAACCAAGATGCTCCCCATCCAAGAAAAGGATGCAAATGTAGTGGCCCCCTGTCATAAACATACTGTACAACAAAAGGAGGAAACTCTTGCAGAAATGGGAGACTTTCCAGGTTGCAAAATACTCCCTTACCAGCTACAGTAAAAGGCAGAGACCCCTCATAACATCCTCCAAGGCTAGTTACGAACATAATATAGCCACAGATGCCAAAGGAAACTGCAAGTTGATCCATACCTATGTGAGGAATCTAAATGGCAATGCTCAGAACTGCTGTGGGTACAACAGGATGGTACTAAATCTAGTCCTCCCAGGGATATTGCCAATATCCTGGCAGATTGATTCAGTGCCAACCGCACCCCCCTCCAAACCCCCACATGGCCCATCTCAACATGGATAGATTGCCCTATGCCAGTAATAATGGCCACATAGGTAAACACCACACACTACAGAGCTATGACAACAGCAGCCATGGGACCAGTCAACATCCCAGGCTATGTACTACATGTGTACAAACTGCACTTGCACCTCACCTATGTGCCATGTCTGATCATAGCCACACCTCAGGCTTCGTGCCCACTGTGTGGTGCACAGCTACAGTTATCCCAGTCCACAAGGGGGGATCCACCTTGGATTCTGTGAGCTACAGCCCCAGCATTATGACATGCCTGCTCTGCAAGGCCATGGAATGTATTATCATGGAAATTAAAATAAAGGCATTGGCAACCTGCAAACACTGGACCCTAACCAGGTTTGGTTTGTGAAGGGGCCAATCATGTCACCTCAACCTGAATGATAACTGTGAATCTGTCTCCAGAGCCGTGGATGAGGGTAAGGTGATTCACACACACAGCCTATCTGGATGTTGCCAAGCCCTTCAAAACCATCCCCCAGTCTGGAATCACAGATAAATGTATCATGTTGGCCATTAATCCCAATGTCACCTGATGGGCTGCCAACTGCTGTACTGACACAACCCACACTGTAAATGTAGGTGACACCAACCCAGGCCCCAGACAAGTGACAGTTGGAGTACCTTAGGGTTCAGTTGTGGCACTGCCCTTGTTCAGCATCTACTGCTCTGAAGTACAGTCCAACAGTAAGGGACACTGCCAAACATAGGTCGCAGATGACTGCACACTGAGAGCCAATATTGAATCCCCACATGATGTGGATATTCTACAGAAGGCCCTTACAGAAAGACATGCGTGGTGCCTGAGCCATGGCCTCAAGATCAATGCCAAGAAATATTGCTATCCTGATTGGGAAGGGACATGTACCTGTGAAGTACCACATAGGTGGCAGTACACTAAACACCTAAAGTGTGATAACAGACTTAGGGACACAGGTGGACAGTGGTCTCACCTTTGATAACCACATCACCACAACAGTCAGAAAACCCACCTATGTGGCACACCTCCCACTAAGGACTTTACATCCAGGAAAATGAGCCCATTGTCCCACTGTAGGCATCTCTCAGTAAACCCATTACAGACTACAATGGTCTGTCATGTATGTACCTCATAAGACATCTGCAACAAGTAGAGAGGCTGCAGACATACCTCACAAAATGACCAGAGGCCTAAATCAGATGCCCTGTGCTGACTATCTGAAAAATCAGTCAGCAATATTCTGTCACATATTTTGTTCTCAGAGGCGATCTCTGCTTAACCTAACATGCAATGTTAAACCCACAGCTGTTGGACATGCCACACTTAAGAGGATTCCAAACCCTCACAGCCACATGCTCCAGGGATCAAACTCCTGTCATCACAATGAACAATACATGCAGGAGGGATGTGTTCCTAACCTAGAGACTCCCTAGACCCTGGAATAGACTGCCCGCACATGTCAAGCAGAGTGTACCTTTGGCTCTCTTCAAAAGGAACCTGGACAATTTGATGGGAGATAGGACATTCACCCCGGGGGTCATGTCAGCTGCCCTGCTAAACAGGGGTGCAGGGAAGTATATACTGTGGGACGTCAGTCAGAGAAATGTCATATCTAGGCATGTATAGGGCCGATAGGCTAGTATCAACATATAACCCAATGAACCTATGAGCTACACACCTTCCATTGCCCTTCTTTGTCAAGCTTGCTAATGTCATTCACCTTGAAATACACCTTTGGTGAAAGAGTAGCCCAGTAATCTCTGTGGTGTGTCCTATAATAGCATAATGCTGTAGTGTGATATACTAGTTCAGTAGGAGTTCTATTCTCAGACATGCCAAGTGTGGATGTTTGTGTTTGTGTGTGTGTGTGTTTGTCTGTGTAGGGAGCAATGCTTTTGAGGCCATTCACAGTCAATAAAACCTCCATTGCCCTTCTTTGGCAAGCCTGCTGATGTCATTCACCTTGAAATACAGCTTTGTGGAAGGAGTAGCTCAGTAATCTCCAGGGCACGTGCTATACCTGCGTAATGCTGTAGTGTGATGTACTAGTTAGGTGGGAGTTCCAATCCCAGACATGGCAACTGTGAGACTTGGTGTGTGTGTGTGTGTGTGTGTGTGTCTGTGTGTGTGTGTGTGTCTGTGTGTGTCTGTGTGTGTCTGTGTGTGTCTGTGTGTGTCTGTGTGTGTGTGTGTGTGTGTGTGTGTGTGTGTGTGTGTGTGTGTGTGTAACAAATGGGCACATTGTGGAGTGGGTTTTGAAAATTTCTTATATGGTGGGCCTATTACATGTCACAATGTCCACCTTACAAGGATAACAGATGTCAAACAGCAGAGAGGATAGGGTTGCCAATCCATACCCCTACATGTGACATCAAGGCCTTGCGAACAAGTTAGGCAACCCTTGTATTACCCAGAGAACACTCTCAACCCCTGTCTCATAAACAAACACACTCAGCTAGGCAGCAACTGCTTTGTTGGTAGTTCCCTGCATATTGTCCACAGATAATAACAATGGTGTGATTGAAGCAGACTGCAGAGGGCATGGCACTCTGTCCCATCATTACAATAGGCACGTAATTGCAGATGGTGTGCCTTCACTATGTTCCCCACTGGACGCGTGCAACAACTGTAGTGCCATCAAATGTGACCCACAAAGGACATACCATGCCTTAAACACATGCCTTGTATGGACAGATGCCACTGACACCAAGGAATACCTATATCATGCTGTCAATGTAAAAAATAAAAAACACTGCAACTGCACAAAAACAGAAAAACTATGTAAAAAAGCGTGAAGGGAAGACTCAATAATTGACTGCTTACACAATAAATAAGTTTAGCGCTTTCATTCGCTTTAATAACACGAACTTCTGCAGAACTCTAACAGCACATCCACAGACATTCTTCACTTAAATGCATTTAAAATAAATAAATGCATAATTAGTTCATTGATAATCCCATGATTAGCAATTACAAACTTTTAAACCAAGGCACCCTCTATAAAAATGCAATCTAATAGTGAAGTCTATCATTTAAATGGCATTTAACATTCAGAGTGCCATTTAAACCAGGAAATACTTCTGCATTAAGAAATACCTGCCATCTAAGTTCTTTAATTTCCAAGGCAGTATTGAAATTATAAACAAATGGTGTCATATTTATATAATCCAGTACAAAAAAGACAATTTTTTTTTAAATCGGAACATTCTATAGCATGCTTAGCTAAAGCATTGCTGATATCCTTGTTTCTGATGGCTAGGCAATGTTCATATATTCTTTTATATAAAGCCCTAATGGTTTTGCCTACATAAAAATTGTGACGTGGTGCATGTAGCTAAATGCACTATGCCCCAACTCTTACAATTAAATCTACCTTTACTAGTGATCAGTTTTTGAATGTGAGAAAAATAAATACTTTTGTAAGAATCAATGTATCTACATTGTTTGCAATTATGGCAAGGGTATGTGCCTACAGCTTCTTTAAAGCTAGAAGACACTGTATGATTTCCCCCTATCTCTAGTATAGATTTGACACTGGCTAATTTTTTATAAATAAATGTTGGATGATCACCAACTATCTTAGCCAAGTCTCTGTTGCCAATAATAACCTTCTAGTTATTACAAATTGTCTTCCTAAAGTCCTGAGAGTCCACACAAATGGGGATAGCAAAGGCACAGTCAATTTTTGTGTTCTCCACTTGATTTTTTTAACCTTGGGGGTGAAGCCACTAACTAAAATTGGTTGAAACTTGTCTGTTCTATGATTGAGTATCTCAACCTTGATTTTGTTTAATTTGTCCAAAGGATACCCTCGATATAAAAACATGGATAAAAGTTTGTCAAATTCCTTAATACAGATGATATCATCAGAAATGAGTCTGCTTAAACAAATTAATTGACCACATATCAAATTAAATGTCATATATGAAGGATGTTTGCTACCAAAATGAAGGAAATTGTTTGTATATGTATCCTTCCTATAAATAGTACTGGTAAACTTCCAGTTTTTGGTATCCATATAAATATTCAGAGCCAAAAAGTGCACGCTGGCCCCAAAAGCAACCATTTCAAAATTCAACCCACATGCGTGGCTGTTGATCTCGCATAAGAAGCTATTGAGCTCATCACTTGTTCCAGTCAAAATAAAAAACAAATCATCTATGTAACATTTATACATAGTGATGTGTTTAAATCCATGAAGTTTAGTTAGAACGGACAGTTCTCACCAACTTAGAAATAGGTTTGCAAAAGCTGGTGCAACTTTTGCACCCATGGCAACCCCACATAATTTACTGTATATAACCCCATCAAAAAGGAAAAAATTGTTTTTTAACACCAGATCCAATAACACACAAATGGACTGTACAGATACTTCACCCATTTTAGAATGGTGTAGCAAGAGGTTTTTAACAAATTCTATGCCTAAGGTCTGGTCTGTAGATGTATATAAAGATGTTATATTCACTGTTATCAAAAAAGTTTCAGTACCCTGAAAAATATAGTTCTTTAAAAGGTCTAAGAATTGCCAAGAATCTGTAATAAAATGTGGGGTCGGCTTCTTCTTCTTTCGGCTGCTCCTGTTAAGGGTCATCACAGCAGATCAACACTTTCCATTTCTTCCTGTTCTCTGCATCTTGCTCTGTCACACCAACCACCTGTGTGTCCTCTCTCACCACATCCATAAACCTTATCTTAGGCCTCCCTCTTTTCCTGTTAACTGGCAGCTTCATCATTAGCATCTTTTTCCCAATATACTCTGCATCCCTCCTCAGCACATGTCCAAACCAACGTAATCTTGCCTCTCTGGCTTTGTCTCCAAACCTTCCAACCTGGGTTGACCCTTTAATATACTTAGTCCATCCTCATCACACCCAGTGCAAATCTTAACATCTTCAGCTCTGCCACGTCAAGCTCTGACTCCTGCCTTTTTGTCAATGCCGCTGTCTCCAACCCATATAACAAAGCTGGTCTCACTACCCTCTTGTAGACCTTCCCTTTCACTCTTATTGGTACTCATCTGTCAGAAATCACTCCTGACACTCTTCTCCACCCACTCCATCCTGCCTGTACTCTCTTCACCTCCCTTCCACACTTACCATTACCCTGAACTGTTGATCCCAAGTACTTAAACTCATCCACCTTCACCACCTCTACTCCCTGCATCCTCACCATTCCTCTATCCTCCCTCTCATTCACACACATATATTCTGTCTTAGTCCTGCTGAAATTCATTCCTCTTCCCTCTAGAGCATATCTCCACCTCTCCAGGGTCTCCTCCACCTGTTCCCTACACTCACTACAGATCACGATGTCATCTGAAAACATCATAGTCCACGGGGACTCCTGTCTGATCTTGTCTGTCAACCTGTCCATCACAATTACAAATAAGAAAGGGCTCAGAGCTGATCCTTGATGTAATCTCACCGCCACCTTAAATGCATCTGTCACTCCCACTGCAGACCTCACTGCTGTCACACTACCCTCGTACATATCCTGTACCACTCTTACATACTTCTCTGACAATCCTGACTTCCTCATACAATACCACAACTCCTCTCTAGGCACCTTGTCATATGCTTTCTCTAAATCCACAAAGACCCAATGCACCTCCTTCTGACCTTCTCTGTACTTCTCCATCAACACTGTCAGAGGAAACATCGCATCTGTAGTGCTCTTTCCTGGCATGAAACCATACTGCTGATCAGTAATCATCACCTCCCTTCTTAACTTAGCTTCCACTACTCTTTCCCATAACATCATGCTGTGATCAGTTTAATCCCTCTGTAGTTAATACAGCTCTGCACATCACCCTTATTCTTAAAAATCGGTACCAAAACACTTTTTCTCCATTCTTCAGTTATCCTCTCACTTTCCAAGGTTTCATTAAACAATCTAGTTAAAAACTCCACTGCCATTTCACCTAAACACCTCCATACTTCCACAGGTATGTCATCTGGGCCAACAGCCTTTCTGTTCTTCATCCTCTTCATAGCTATCGTTACTTCCTCCTTGCTAATCCACTGCACTTCATGATTTACTATCCGCACATCATCCAACCTTCTCTCCCTCTCATTCTCTTCATTCATCAACCCCTCAAAGTACTCTTTCCATCTGCTCAACATACGCTCCTCGCTTGTGAGTACATTTCCCTCATTATCCTTTATCACCCTTACCTGCTGCACATCTTTACTAGCTCGGTCCCTCTGTCTAACCAATCGGTACAGGTCCTTTTCTCCCTCCTTAATGTCCAACCTTTTATACAACTCTTCATATGCCTTTTCCTTAGCCTTCACCACCTCTCTCTTTGCCATGCACCTCATCTTCTTATACTCTTGTTTACTTTCTTCATCTCTTTGACAATCCCACTTCTTCGCCGACCTCTTTCTCTGTATACTCTCCCGTGGTAGTGGTGCTGAGGTAGCGTTGTCGCCTCACAGTAAGATGCTGTCCGGTTCAATTCTCAGCTAAAGTGTCTTCTGTGTGGAGACATGCATGAATGGGCATACCTTCATTGAAGGTTGTGCGTCAGGGCTGGTAAAAATCAACTACCAATCATTAGCGGACCAGAGTTCCGCTGTAGCGACCCCTAACTGGGAAAAGCCGAAAGACACAACAACAACAACTTCATTCCACCACCAGGTCTCCTTGTCCTTCTTCCTCTTTCCTGATATCACACCAAGCCGCTTTCTAGCCATCTCTCTTACTAGCTCTGCTGTAGTTACCCAGCTATTCGGTAACTCTTCACTGCCACCCAGTGCCTGTCTTAACTCTTCCCTGAACATCACCTCACAATTACCCTTTTTCAATTTCCACCATTTGATCCTTGGTGCTGCCCTCACACTCATCCTCCTCTTCTTGATCACCAGTGTCATCCTACAAACCACCATCCTATGCTGCCTAACTACACCTTCCCCTCCCACCACTTTACAGTCTCCAATCTCCTTCAGACTGGCCCTTCTACATAAGATATAATCCACCTGTGTGCATCTTCCTCCACTCTTGTATGTCACCCTATGCTCCTCCCTCTTGTTAAAATACGTATTCATCACAGCCATGTCCATCCTTTTTGCAAAATCTACTACCATCTGACCTTCTGCATTCCTTTGCTTAACACCATACCTACCCATTACTTCCTCATCCCCTCTGTTCCCTGCACCAACATACCCGTTGAAATCTGCTCCAGTCACCAGTCTCTCACCCTTGGGTACAGTCATCACCACTTCATCCAACTCACTCCAAAATGTTTCTTTCTCATCCATCGCACACCCAACTTGTGGAGCATATGCACTAACAACATTCATCATTACACTATCAATTTCCAGATTCATAAACATCACTCTATGCGACACTCTTTTCACCTCCAAAACACTCTTAGCATACTGTTCCTTCAGGCTAATGCCTGTGCCATTTCTCCTCCCATCCACACCATGATAAAACAATTTGAAACCACCTCTGATACACCTAGCCTTGCTCCACTTCCATCTGGTCTCTTGCACACACAATATACCAACTTTCCTTCAGTCCATCATATCAGCTAGCTCTCTCCCTATACCAGTCATACTGCCAACATTCAAAGTTCCGACCCTCACTATCACAGTCCTAGCCTTTACCTGCCTTCAGGCATGCCTTCCCCCTCTTCTCCTCCTTCGGCCAACAGTAGCCCAATTTCCGCCAGCACCCTGTTGGTCAACAGTACTGGTGGCAGTCGTCGTTAAACCGGGCCTCGACCGATCCGGTATGTAATAAAATGTGGGGTATTAGTGACCAAAGGATTTAACAAAAAATCCAAATAATGTGAAATGGTCACTGTTTTCCCCTTCTTGGCCGAAACTATAAGTCGAAAAGGTGGATTTGTAGAATCTTTATGAATTTTAGGTATGCCAAATAGCATACCCAAAACTGGTTCCTCAGTTAAAAGAAATTCAAAAGTACCTAAAGTAATGTAACTGTTATTCAACAATTCCGCTAAGGTGTTGTCAATATGTTTGAAATTTCTCATAACTAGGTCTTTACAAACCGGTTGATAATTCTTCCTATCATCCAATAAACATTTCATACAAGTTTATATTCAGATGTTTTCATAATGACCAGTCCATTGCCTTTATCAGCTTTCATATATCTATACTGCTGATTACATCTAAATTCTTTTAAACTGGTTAACTCCCTCATGTCAAAATGGACTCTTACCATTATTTCTATTACAAATATTTCTGAAATCTTTTTCACATAATTCACTGAACACATATAAAGTAGGCATCAACCTAGGATTAATATTACTAGGTTTCTTACATTCATTGTTGGATGCAATTTCAATGCCATCTAGGGCAAATTTTAAATTAAGTTTCCTGGTATAAAGTTTAAAGTCTAATATTGCATCAACCAAGGGGGCTTTAACAGGGGGGACATAGGAAAAATGTTTTTCTAAAACCTTCCATTGAGCATCACTAAGAGCGAAGACACTAAGGTTATAAATAGTACATGGGGGAACTATCTCTTGCATTGCTTCCTCTTCCTTCTGTTCCCTACTCTCCCTTTCACTCCTTATTTGTTCGTATTTCTGGCACCCTTGGATGTCTCTGCCTGAAAAGAATCACCAGAAGAACACTGGTTAGTGTCAACATCATCATTTTGGTTACTATTACCTTCACCTAGCTCATTGTTCAAAGCTTCATTTCCATCATTGTTATTAACATTGCAATAATCACCAGCTGTTTGATATGATATGCAGTGCACACTACTTCTGGGATTAACATTAGCATTTCTAACATTTAAATTATTAACGTTGTTAGATACATTTTTTATATTTTTTGCAGCTTTAGGATTCAAAATGTAAGCTGAATTATTGGCATAGGATGAAAAATCACGAGCAAGCTTATTTCTCTTTCTAGTAATAAGACTAGCTACATGTCTTTGCAATTTAACATGACTAGCGTCATATAATCCCTTAAAGCTGCCAAAATTAGCATTGTTCAGAACTCGGCTATTCAATTCGGTAACTTCTTGTTTTAATGCGTCAATTTTAACAACATTAAACTTAATAAGCAGTCTCAAGGCTTCAATACCAGTGTCATTATATAAGTTAACAAAATCCGAAAATATAGAATCCGTCTTCGTGATCCCATTAGGAAAGCGATAACAACAAAGGCCAAACGACACTTGTTTGTGGTCAATAAAAGGTTCTAAATAGAAATTGTCATACTCTAATGACCGCAGTTTAAATAACTTCTTTTCAAGCTAGAAAATACATGACTTACAATTTGAAGCCATACTGTCCAAACTGTCTGGTTCACTTGGCGGATCTTGTATATCAGCAAAGTGTGATGTTTTAGCAAAAGGATTGACTGCATTATCATTTAACAAGTCCAGAAAATCACCTTCTTTACTTTCAGCAATCATGGTACTGTCACTACTGGAACTACTAGCAGAAGCCTTCCTGTTCTGATCAGAAGATACCAAAACTGATGCAGAAAGACTAGAGGCCTTTGAAAATACAGTCATTTTAAATAATAACTGTTGAGCTTTGTTGATGGCAGCGTTCAAACTGCTTGTTAATAATACTAGTTCCTCAGGAACGCTGTAGACACTAAGGTTGAGTAATTCATCTGGTTCACTGTTAGATTCAACACCAGTTGCATGTGAACTTGACCCATTAGAAGTGGTAGCAGCCATAATGGTCTAGCGGAGATAAAACTCTAAAAAATAAAAAAACATCGCAACTGCACGAAAACAGAATGACTATGTAAAAAAGCGTGAAGAGAAAACTCAATAATTTAATAACTTCTGTATGGACAGATACCACTGACACCAGGGAATACCTGTATCATGCTGTCAATGTAGGTGCAGGGTCAACCTGGTATCCATTGCCAGTTCCCACCACATGAGGCCAGGAATGGCACATCTTATGATAATCTGTGTACACAACATGGCCCAGACACCCCTGCTACAGTTCCACATGTCACAGGACATGCATGTGGGACGTGTGCACTTCCCAGACACCATCCATGTCATGGACTATAGAACACATACATGGCAAGCATTGCACAGCACTGGCCACCCGCAATAGTAACCCAGATGACTGGATTGTGAATACAATACCTACCTGTGTGGGCCAATCCAGACACTACACCCCTGAGCCACACTGCAAACCATTGTCATGTGGCCTGATGCCAAGGTATACCCTTCACCTAGCCTTGTACAGCCTTATGGCACAGTCAACCACTACACACCTGTGAAGCAGTGCACCCATGCATGTCAGTACTGGCACCGTGTGTCTGTGTGTGTGGAATATAATGATTTTGACCCCATTCACACTCACTACAACTCCCATTGGCCTACTGAAGCATGCCGTCTGATGTCAGACACCTTCACATACCCTTTGTCCATATATCATCTGGATAACCCCTGTGGTGCATGTGATACCTGCGTATTACTATATGTAGCAAACTAGCTAGTTAGGAAGTCTATTCCTGACCCTGCCAACTGTGTTAATGTGTGTGAGTTCCTGAGAGAGTGTGGCTGTGTCGATGTTGACACCTGTTCATGTGGACAGGCACATGTACTACACCTACCTTATCACTCCTATAATATCACTCACCATCAGATATACCTTTGGACTGCTCCCCAACATGTAAGCTATGTGGCATATGCAATAACTGCATAGACATGTGATAGCAATACATAGTCAGGGGTTTGAATCCCGATACTGGTAATTGTGTGACACAAACATTCTTAGGTTTTACTCTCCCACCCCCCCTCCCTGACTTTCTTTGTCTCTGTCTCTCACTCCCTCTCTGGTGGATGTGGAGAAGTACACCTGCTTTGCTTAGGCAGCAGGTTGTGTTTTGTAAGTGATGCTCATGATCAGCTGATGGCCACTGCACGGATTGCAGTTCCCCTCTAGCTGACTGCATGTGGAACAGCTGTGGTAACATTCCCATAGCCAATTCCATGGAAACACACTCCAATATCTAGGAACATGAAGTGGGTGTTGGGCTTTTCATTCACTGTGAGTAGGAACTCATGTTGGTGTTTGGCAAACAGCATCACAGATGGTATTGGGATTTACCTCTAACAACATACACTGTGGAGACAGCCCAACAAACAGGAGGGGGATGTGCCATACATGACTACAGAATGTAAGTTGTGCTCTTCTGTATTTGGAGTAATGTTGGTTTAACAGGGCGTGTGTGGATATGGCTGGTCTACATGATTTAATACCTGTTATGACAGTGTTATGTGTTTGAGGAAACTCCCACCTGTAGGGGATTGCAGTCAGTATATGGTGACAGCCATAAGAGTTATTGACTTCATATCCCTCATAGGACATATGTCATAACAAACCCTGTTATGTCAGTAAATGTATGAGGGTATTACAGCAACATGCCAATATTGGCCCAGAGTTTGTGGCTCCAGCCACAAGTCTGTCAACCTTTGTACATATGTCATGCAGTAAGAGGTGTATATGTTCTGTGCACCATTATTTATTGGCATCGTACCTGATAATAAGCCAGTCAGATATCAGACTGCTAGACATTTTATGTATAATAGGGGTTATTTCTGAGGACATAACCTAGGCATTCTGTGGTTGTGTGTACAGTACTGTGATCTGTGTACTTACAATGATTGTTGACAGTGTGTGTGTATTGTGAATACATACCTTGGCCTGTGCACAGACTGTGGTAGATGCCATTGTTCTTGGTCCTGTTCTGTCTGATGTTACATGCTGCCCCAGTGTACAGCACCCTATCAGCTCACATGTCTGTAGGGCCAAACACACACGTCTCCCATACCACAGACAGGCATCGGACCACACTGAGTCATGACCCAGTTTATGTAGGGTTAGTGTGCGAGTGGCACATATGAGGATGGTGTTTATCAGACTGTCCATACAGTGTCATATTGAGCTTGCATATCATATGTGGCTGTGTTCACATTGGTTGTGAGTATGCACTTTCTCACAGGTGTCTGTTATTCTGTGCTGCGACATGCCTGTAGAGCCTGCTATATTTGCAGGCACATGTGTATTCCCCCATACAAAATGTAGTCCAGTGTTATGGCAGTCTGGCTGTAGTTTGCACAGTGCTTTGTTATATGTCTAGCAGCTTAGTGTAATTACCCAGTGTGCTGTTATGTCCAGATATTTCCAAGAAATACTGCTGCCAGGCTGCCATAACTGTTGTGTATTTCTGACAAAGCTGTGGGATTCTGTACAGATATATGTCACTAACTACTGGGTAGTATGTGGCCATGTGACCGCTGCACCATCAGGTATTATGTGTCAGGACAGACAGGCGTGTGTGAATGCATAACCAGTGAGAGCATATGTAGTCCAGTATTTATGTAATATACCCATGTACATGGCTGTCAACATCCATATTCTCAGGCTTGGTCCACATGTCTCGCATGAAGGGGATCTGAGTACACCTCTGGCCTGACCACAGAGTGCAAGACTGTCCACATATATTGGTCATATCTCTGCTGTAGTCCACAGGATCATTAATGCGATATCAGTGGTACTGTACTATGATGTACTTAGGATGTCTGTCAGTAACCGATGGCGTACATGTCAAAAGCAGATGTGACCTCCCACACACGTCTGTTAAGACAACACCTGTTACAGTAGCAACAGTCTTCATATATACCTGCAATACACATATATATATATATATATATATATATATATATATATATATATACACATATATATATTTATATATATATATATATATTTATATATATATATATATATATATATATATATATATATATATATATATATATATATATATATATATATATATATATATATATATATATATATATATATATATATATATATATATATATATATATATATATATATATTTATATATATATATATATACATATATATATATATACATATATTTATATATATATAGTTAGATATATACATATATGAATATATACATACATATATATATATATATATATATATATATATATATATATATATATATATATATATATATATATATATATATATATATATATATACATATACATATTATACATATATATATATATATATATATATCCATATATCTATATATCCATATAGGTATATAGACATATATATCTACATACATATATAGATGTGTGTTTGTGTGTGTGTGTATATATATATATATATATCCATATATCTATATATCCATATAGCTATATAGACATATACATATCTACATACATATATAGATGTGGTTGTGTGTGTGTGTGTATATATATATATATATATATATCTATATAATATGTGTGTGTGTACATATATACATATACAAACACACACACTCACATATATATATATATATATATATATATATACATATACACAGCTACATATGTCTACACATATGCAGATATATAGATATATATGCACATATAGTTATGGAGGGTCTATATTATATCATCGAACACTTAAAAAAGCGAACGATGAATAATCAAACTCATGTAAGCTTGGTCATCTGAAAGGGTACTTTTAACTGTAGAATCTTACTTGATATATTTTCTTCTCTTACCAATGTATAACTGACATCGTCTTTTTACCCATGTTCTATATCTTCTTTTACCTGGAGTGTTTTTATTAATTTCTTGCTATATTACTATGCTCCGCATACATGATGTAACCTGTTTTGTGTATTATGCTGGATGTACTGTATTTGTATCACTTGATGCTGGAGCTTTTCTCCCCGGGCCTCCGCTGAAAATGAACCTGGTCCAGTCGGAATTTCCCGGTTAACAAATGTAAAATAAATAAATAAATAAAATGTAAGCAAAAGCTTACAATCTTGAAAGCTCAGAACAGTGATTTTTTTTTCCCAAGGGAAAAAAAAATCACTGTTCCAAAAAAAAAAAAAAAAAAAGAAAAAAAAACAAATTAGGTGGGTTTTGCCCCCCTACTTAACTATACCAACTCCAAGATCACACTACAGTGCCAAAAACAGCAAAGTAATGGAAGCGGCCAAACAAATTATTTCCCTGGGAAAGAATTTGCTTAAAAGCCCTTTCGCTATTTTGCCTTTTCGTTGTTTTAAGTTCGACCAAGACGCATTTGATAGAATGCGTCTTCAGTCATCTAATAGGAACCCATTATGGAGATGTACATATATATCGACATAAATAGGTATATCTGTTTAGATATATAAGCACATATAGTTATAGATATCTACATATGTATCAACATAAATAGGTATATTTGTACATATATGATGTACATACAAACGCGCACACACACACACACACACACACACACACACACATACATATACACACAGAGAGCTATAAATGGTCATATATATGATGCACTATACATATGTGTAGAAATACATAGACAAAGACATATATCTACATATGTATATATCCATATCCTTGTCATGTGTAAACATTACTGTTGTGTATACCTTCCCAGATGTATCGCACCATATGTATCTGATATGTGTATATTTAGATATAACAACATATGTGATGCAACAGTAATATCACTAAGAAGTAGTACACAATTGTGGAAGTCACATCAATTGTTCAATACTATTCAACATGTGTATTGACAGATATATTGGGAAAACAACAATTGTCTTCACAGCTGTCATGGTGTAGTGTTTAATTGTTGTGACTATAGTCTACAGGGTCTTGGGTTTAAGACCTGCAAGGGTGGTATATTTTGTTGCTGGGCAGAACAAGGGCTGTTGGATACAGGGTGGTTAAGGCACTTTTGAGCAGCTTTAAGCGTGTTTGCGTGGGTTTGCATGAAGCTAAGCGGTGCTAACGTTTGGTTAAATGTATGGGCACTTAAACTGTGTAGGCTTCTTTTACCAGTGGGCAAATGTGCTCAGCTGTTATATTGCAGCAATGCTGACACTTGCGAAGCATGGGGCAGCCCTGGTAACCAATGCTCACATCCCAGTCTGATAACATAGCAGGGTAATGACATCTGTAATAAGTGTATGTAATGCCATGTACAAAACATGCATCTATGTGCCGTCATTACAGTAGCAAAGGGTGTGAGTGTCATGTCTGGGACACTCGAGTATATAAGACCTGCACATCACTCTTATCCATGTGAATGTGTTACATACAAGGGTAGGTAACCCAGGTTATGTACCATCACACTGGCATGTAGTGTATCATGCCATTACTACTGTTGACGGTGCTTTCCCAGGCAAGAGTAGATTGCTAAATGTAGTACTGACAACGAGCACCACTGCATGCATAGCAGGACTCTGAGGCCTTACTGTCGTATTCCTGGTGTGTGAGCTGTGTCACAGTATATATCCCCTACTGGATAATGATCTGACATGTGAAAAGTAACTGTAGACTATTGTCTGTACAGCACATGTCAGTGAGGGCTTCCATCATGTAGTAATGGCATACATATTGGTGTCAGATGTCTATCTGTCGACACATTCATCCTACTGCATAGCTAGTTGCTAAGATGATGTCTGTCAGTCCCTGTACAAATGTGCAGATGACAGGTATCCAGCTTGGATACGTACAGTTAACCTATGCTTGGCTGACACTGACATGTCTGCCCAGCTGTGTTATAACTGGCACAGATAGAGCACAACACCCTGTACACACCACATGCCACAGGTACCTCCACTACACTACCACAGTCAACAGAACAAGCTCGGGTGCAGGTCCCCATCACAGACACTAACCATGTGTTGTAATACATGTTGCATACATGTCAACTGGATCTCCTCAGTGGCCATTTGCAGGAGGCACCCAGAGAATTGGCAGATTCATGTCACTCTCACCCTGTGGGTCACCACTGTTGTGTCTGTCAATAGATTGCCTGCTGGCACATGGCATGTGGCATGATACCACTGTACACGCATCCCCTACACTTCCCATCTCTCCATGGACAATAGCCAGGTACACATCTGTGACCACCTGCAGCGATGCATCCCAGTACTGACAAATGTGTATGTGTGCATTACTGAGGAGATCAGTGTCTGTGTTAGTACACCTGTAGTTGGGAATACCATAAGGGCCTTCACACCCACCGCAACACCCATTGCCATAGTTAGATGTGGCTGCTGCTGTACCAGACATTACATGTACCCTGTTATGCACCTCTCCCTAATGGCTACCTGAGCCTTGCATTACCAGCACAACAGTGTTGTACAAATTGGTTGATAGGCATGGGGTGCCCATTGAGTTTTGGCAAGTGTGTTTATATATGCATGTGTGCATATCTGTAGCGTACAGCATTCTGAGGCCACATACTACTATTACAATATGCATTACCACACAGTATTACGGATAGTGATGTTGCTGCCCATAGGCGAGGCATGAGACAATGCATCACCCTACTATGGCTGTGGCATGTGCATTAGATGCATATCCCTGTAGTACCACTGATGTGATGGACAATGGGTTGTATCGCAGTCATGGGCAATGTGTGATGGTGGGTATGTCAGAGTGTCATCATGGGTTCCAGTATGTACAATATCCACAGTGGGATGTGGGTGCTGTGTACACTGTCATTACCATTGTACCCTTGGTACATTCCCATGTAGCACTGTATGGTGACCACTGTCACCATCAACCATACAGGTACCTGATAACACAATCCAGCCCAGTTATGCATGTGCTGTGTGCAGCCCACCTGTAACACATTGGACACACTGACAAGTTAGTTAGCATGAATAGGCCCAGGTCTCTCAGATGTGCGTCTGCCTTTTATGCATCTGTTAATGTGTATATGATGGTATGTCACACTATGTATTGTCCATATACAACCATTACATCCTCCATTACCATACTGTACATGTCTGGGGATGTTCTGCATGTAACATGTAACCTGGAACACACCTCATCCTAAATGCTGTGTTGGGTGTGCAGTGAAAGCCACACACATCAGTAGCACTACATACCTAGGTAGGGGTCTAGTCCCAGTGTTTTAAGTAAGAGTGTGCATGCATGTGGATGGATCTACATCAAGTTGCTGATTATACATGTCCCAGGGGGACAACTGTCTAGGTGGCATCGGCGGTAACTGTTAGACCTGTGACATGTGTTCAACTGTACCCGGGATATTTCACAGCCATGGTGACATCAAAGTGCCATACCCCTTGTGGAATATGACTGCAGACCATCCTCCTCCTCACACATGTACACCTACAACACAAATGGATAACATTATGGTGACCACAATCACTCAGTGTTACTAACAGCTATAATGCATCATGGCTGGAGAGCTACACTACCTGACATGTAAGCATTAAACATTACTGCTGGCAACATGTTACACAGCAGTACATTGGTACACTGTAATACAGTGACCATGTGCATCAGGGCCATATTAGCCTGTCCCTGCATTGATGTTATGTATGACAGGGATGTGGCACAGGTATCATCATATGCACAGGGTGTGATGTTGGTTTACCAGAGACCGAGGGTGGGCCATAAGTTTGAAACCATGTATGTGGGTGAGGGGTGTAATTAGCTGATATGGGCGTGATGTGGTGTGTGTAGGTATGGGGTTGCCCTAAGTGTGTTTGTATAGTGTGTGGGTATGCATGCACACAGTTCTGCCATGTGGCTGCCTATACAGGTGTTTCTTGGACAGCTGCAGACCATACCTGACAGGGTGTGTAGTTCACCGCCTCCGGCCATGGACACATGGACTGTGCCTGCCAGGGGTTCTATGGGCATGTCCAGCTACAGGCCTCGATGTGCTATTCTTACCTAATGATGACAGACATCTGCTGGAATCAAGTCCCTCTTGGGACTGGCCAGGGCCAGGTGCACGTGGCCTAGTGTGGTGTGGACAGCCCCCCCTGCAGTGCTGGTACTGCCACTACAGGAGTGCCTTGGTGTCCTTCCACGTTGACCGCCAGCTGTTGGTGTTGCTGGCTTACATTCACACGGCCATCGCCCCACTCCCACCACATGTTCGAGCATGGACAATCCACAGTCGATGAGGCCCACCATCTCACCTAACTGACTATCCATGACCTCGGTATAATCACAGAGGGCACCTGCAAGTTCATGGAAGTTGTCACTTACAGATGAGAGAGCAGTCCTGTGCAGCCTCAGGCCCTGTCTGGTGTACAGTTCCATAAGTGCCTGCACCCCAATGGCAGTCTGAAACATGCACCTGGTGGTACCAGTTGTGGCACTTCTGCCAGGGGCATGATGACGAGCAGCCCTCCCATGAGCACCCTTGTACATCTGTCTATGTGGTGCCCTGCCGGACATCTGGCTATGCCTGCTGTGTCCATACACAGTAGGCATAGATACCACACTCTCTTGCACACTGCCACCAACTGCCAACTGTCCCTCTGCTATGGCCACTGGTGATGGGGTATCTATAGGCACTGTGACTGTGTGTAGGGTTGGGATGGCTAACAGAGGGATGTCAAATGATGGTGCAGTTTCAGCCTCTGACAACCCCACCTATCATCATCTTCGGTGTTTGTATGGACACCAACATCAGGTTGCATGCAGGAGGGACCTTGACCCACCACACCATCTGTGGGGGAAAATGAGAAGCGCACTTTAAGACCTGTATGGCATTGCATAACAGTACACACACACACCTACAGGTGAGGTTGCACAAAGATAGTACACACAGTCCTCCCATTACCTATTTGTCAACATGCATAACATATGGTACTCAACACCATGCAGTGCAGCTATAATCAATCCATGTTAGCAACTGTATACATGTGTGATGCATGGGCTGTTTTAGTAGGTGATGCCCCTTCCCCTGGAAAACACTGCACCCATGTACACAGTATTGTTGTGCACCTGTTCTGCACCCTGCCATGTACTGTGCACCATACCTCACAGGTGTACAAACCATTGCTGAATGTGTATCACTGTGTCAGTTATGTCTCCTCTAATGCTTACAGCTCCTATGTGTTTGTCCGACACATACCTGGGATGATATGTGGACAGATGCCATTTGTGAATGCCTGATGTCTGGTTTACAGATCTCAACATCAGCGGTACATATATGACCACTATGATACTATTACACTGACAACTGTCAAACCTTACCATGGCTATGGGGAGTGTACATACCCTTATTGATATGACGCACTCTTCCTTGATATGCCATGGGACCACATCACTGCATATGTTAACATTACATGAGCCTGATATGTGACATATGTCCTGTACATTCACATGCAGTGTCTAACAAATGTGTTAGGTGTGCAGATGCTGACTGCGATGCATACACTTCATGGGTCCATATGTTTGCATGCCCTTATCATGATGGTTTGTTGCACCTATTGTTGTGTGTACTACAGCAGTCACTATTCCTGGCAGGGGTATACTAGCATGGGCCATCTGCATTTGTCAGTATATGGTCAGTCTGCCTTACACATGTCCCCTGACTCTGCATGATTGCAAGGTCAACTCGTGCACATCTCTTGGAGTTCACACACTACCGCACTGCCATCACTATTGCTGTGGAGTTAGGATTACATCTGCCACAGTTCCTGAACCATACTGTGCACAGATGCAGCCATTTGTAGCATCCTTAGGATCCCTGCTGCAGTGCACTGGTGTGTCATGATGACACCCCCTCCCCACCTTCAGCCTTTTTGTAGATGCTTGACAACTATGGCCTACACATGCTTGTCAGTTTGCAGAGTTCCAAACAATGATCACCACTTGTAACAGCCTAGTCCCAGCTAATGACTGGCAAACATACAGATGTACACTGGCTCCGGCACAGTACAAATGAGGATGGTGGGCCTGAGGTGGGGTGAGACATTGATTGTGCAGCAGCTGTATCTTACATGATACTTTGTCTGTAGATTTCCAAAGTGTTCATGGTACACCAGTACATATTGCAACGCATGACTGTTGGGAACCTCTTCTGTTATGCAGAACTACCTATATAGAGGCCTTGCTAATGTTTCCTGTGGTACAACTGTCACATCTGAGTACTCTAACCCATAGGCCACATGCTTGCAGAGTCCAGGCAATTGCTGACATGGGTACCTCATAGCCAGTACTTGCTGGACATTCCTGCTACCCCCTCAGTGTTGTGGCATGTTAGTGGGCAGCCCGCATGACCAGTTTGCTACATGTGACATCATTTGTCTTGGATGGCCATCTGTTTATTTCCTACATCATTCTTGTCCCATACATCCTTGCCACATACATGACTGCACTGTTTGCCATGGCATGGGTGCTACCTGTTGAGTATGGGGCCCACGCCATGTCATGTAAGATGTATGCAAGCCACGTCTGCCTCTGTTGCAGTTAAGTGTGCACATTTGATGGCCAAACTTCTTGGACAGCAGACCAATACGTGGTGTGACATTGGGGACATGTACTTGCTGAAAGGTGCATTTCCATGACAAATGCATGTAGTCAGTACCTCAACAGCTGCCTCCACTATATTTTATCTGGAGTGGGTGTGCACATATGCTTCCAGTGTTTGTGAAGGTATATATTCCCCATATTTGCTGCCCTAACCTACGATTCCATATTACACACTCAGTGCTGATGTTGGGACCACATTGCAGGTTTTAAGGGCTGTGGACCACAGTATTATCATATGCCATAGTGTAGATCTGTAACAGTTGCCATTGTAATACTGGTATATACACTGTTGTAGCACTGTATAAGGGTGATGTTTCACACATGTCCCTACCATAGGCCATGTGTCCCACCATTATGTTCATCCCTGTGGACACATTTCTCAATGACAGGATGTTGGTTATCTTGCAGGTGTCTGACATGCCCTTCAGATACCCCATCATGGTCACCACTGTGATGCAGTGCAGTTAACAGCAACAATATGTGAACATGTGCAGCATGCATTATAGGTAGGTGTGTTAGATCTGTGCATGGAATATACCATAGCCATTACATGACCAGTGTATTGGCAAGCATGAACATAAACCATACTCTCCAGCTACAGGCTGCTGCCTTGGTGGTATACCATAGGGACCTACATAAGTGTGTGAGAGATGTGATGTCAGTAGCCACAGCTGTGGCATTGCTACAGGATGCGTGCAGCATTACAGTACATCAGCAGTACATGTCCACAATACTACAGCTTATGCACATCTGTTTATTAGTACTATGCAGCAACAGACTATATATATAACATCTCACACATATGCATGATCTACCTGTACAGATGCGGATGCATACACAACAGTGGTCTACTGATGTGCCCTGTGGCCTTACCTGCATGCTCCTCAGCCGGTGTGTGGGTAGCACCCACCTCCACTATGGTCTCTGCCAGTTGATGCATGTGTGGTTGGGCAGGTGCCATGAGGCTGGCGAGGAGCTCTTCAACATGTGTCCGGGGGGGGGGGGTGGATGGCATGACCCCCCCCCCCATTGTGAGGTGATCCCCTCAGACTGCAGCAGCACGCCGAAGGGCATTGCGAAGCAGGTCAATACAATGATGCCGGGCCAGCTCATAACTGTTATTATGCAGGCCGACATCATTGACCCTGTGGACTAGATAGTTCCATAGGGTGGTCCACTCCTGCTGCTTATGGGCTGTCCTGCTGAAGAGCACCTGGTAGGGCTGAATCAGGTGGTTAAGAATTACCTCATTTTCATCAGCTGAATACACCGGTAACCAGCCGTGGGACATCTTGCCTGAAAGACATAAAGATGGAAACAGGTCTGAGCAACTCATACGGCAAGGTTACCATAGTTCTTAATACACATCTCTGTCTCCCCCTCACCATATCTGTGACAACAAACTGTTCACACAACTCAATAGGTATGGCTACAGCTTACCTTCCATTTGGACATATATCGTATTGTACCACACTTTATGCTATGTGTTTGTAGCTATGTTTCCTGTGGGGACACTATCATAGCTGGCCTGTTATGAACTATTTCACCTCCATGCCATTGTCAGGGCCACTATGGTTCCATTTATGCATGTGGTCTGTTTGCTATGTGATTGCTGCACAGCTGTCATTATGTGTTATTGGGGATATCTATGCATGCTGTTGGACATGTTCCAGGATTGTGTGGACTATTACTGCCCACATATGTTCTATAACAGTGACACATTAGCATGTTTAGGAAACAGTTGCCAGCAGAACCACCTCTCCCACCTCATCTGGCCATGTTACCAGGCCACATCACATGTGGGACCCACACTGGGACCTCCTCATCTACTGGTCCAGCACTACCATCAGGTGGAACCACATCAGGGGATGGTGATCCCCCCCAGGGGCACACATAGACATGATCCTGTCACCCGAGGTCAGGTCCAGGGTCTGTTCATAGGGGATCCACAGAGACATGTGGAGTGTGCTACAGCACCTTGAGGCCCTCAGTACACAATCACAGGGTCCACATCTTCCTCCTGCTCAGCTTCCAGGCGAGGCACCTTCAGGGCCATGAAGCTGCTGTTGTGACTAGCAGTGGGTGAGGGCCTTGTTCCCATTGTTTCCATATGAGGGCTCATGGGGCTTCCAAAAACGTGGTTACCCTACTTCTTTGATTGACCCCTTAATAGAGGAAATACAGTGTAAACGTCTCTGCGGTAATTTTGGACCTTTACTTTTTAAAGGTGACGAGGTGTTTCATCAATCACATGAGACTGATGAGGTAACAAACATTGACCAGGACTGTAACACCAATGCTCTACATCTTATGACAGAAAGTACAAACTCAAAGTCAAACACTGACCAACAGGGGATTTATAATGTTAGTTTTATTACAACATATAATAACGACAGTGCTAGACTTAGACTTACTTTATATAAGAACTGGTCTTTCATTAGTAGAAATAATACTTTACTTGAAAGATTTGGCACCTTGCCCAAAATTGTATATAGAAGGGGGTCCACCTTGAAAAATCTACTAGAACGTAGAGTCTCAAGTAGGGTTGGGAGACCTGTGGGTATGTACACCTGCTGAGCATGTAGGATGTGTAAATACATCAAGACGGGCAACTCATTCTCCGTTGGTAGTAATAGGAAGTTTTATCTTAATCATAAATTGAATTGTGAGTCTAGGGCAGTGATATTTATTGCTACGTGCAATAATTGCCCAGCGTTTTACGTGGGTAAAACGGAACGCAAATTCCGGGAAAGAATCTATGAGCATATTTATGCCATAGATAAAAATAAACTTGAGAATGCACTAGCTAAGCACTCCAATTCATGCGGAAGTCATAAGTTCTGTTTTAAAGCTATCGACCAAGTGTTGCCTGACATTAGAGGAGGCCTTTCGTCATTGCTCTTAGAAGAACGTGAGTTAGAATGGCAATTGTGTTTAAACGCTTTCTCTCATCCTGGTCTAAATGAGGCTTGTAACTTCTCCTGTTTATTAAAACTTAAAAGTTTAATCAGGTGATATATTTGTTTGAATAAACTTTGTTTTTTTTATTAGTATAATGTTGACTTTTCCACACTAGTTGTTTTTAAATATGAATAGGAGTATTTAATTATGGATTTTTATAAACATATTGATTTCCTTACAAATAAACAGTAAGCGTTTTTATAAATATATATATATATATATATATACATATATATATATATATATATATATATATATATATATATATTTATTTATTTATTTTATAAACAAACGTTCACTTGACTATTTGTAATAGTTTGTATTGAGTGATATATCTTTCAAGATTTTCATTAATGTGACTTATTGTCACTAATATGTTTATTTCTTTAAATGAAGTATCTCATTGATTGGTTCATTTTATCATGTGCTGTGCTGTGTTGTATGATTTAAACGTGTTGCACTAACTTAGCTTGTATTTCTGAGGAAGTCACCACACTCTTTGTGACGAAAAGCGTTTCAAGTTTTAATTAAACTGTTTTATGTTTAAAAATACTCCGTTCTACTGTGGACTGTTGGACTTAGTGTTTCAGTTGGTATTTCCTGTTTTTTGCATTTAGACCAGCTCGTTTGTTAATTGTCCATGGCATCTGGGGGTCCTACCAGTCCAGGTAGTCCTATTTGGTCCTTTACAACAGCGGACTGACCCTGTGGATGTGTCAGCGCTGTTAAATACGCTTTCTCAACGTGTAGACCAGATTGCGGCCCACCTCGACTCTACTGATAGACGATACAATGAGGAAGCAACATCCAGTAACGGTCTACCAACATTAAATGAACCAATATCACGTTCTTTCAATCAGCATAATTCATCGGGTCATTCCATACAGACAAATGGCCAACAAGGGAGTGTTTCTCTGTCTATACCACCAGCCAAGGAGGAGAGGGGCCGGTCTGATGTTACCTCTTTGTCAACAGTGACTGAAAATGGTTCTGCTCATACCGGCATTTCAGGGCTTATTGGAGCTCCTTGTTTTACGGACTGGGTGAACGATACAACTAAACTCACCTCTGGTTTGATTCGAACACAGGAGCAGCCGGCTGTGAATACTACATTAACACAAGTGAGTACATAACTTCTTTCTGAGAAACTGAAACTTTTTGACACTAAATTGCTAAAAATTAAAAAGCTGCAGCTTGAAGTAGTGTACTTCAAGCAGTGTCTACAAGAACGGATTGTGCCTAAGGGTTTACGTTACCATCAATTTCCTACAGGCTGAATCGCTAATTCACTTTTTCATAAAGAATTGATTTCACTGTTCGACCAGCAAGGTTTTGAGCTTATGCAGCTCATGGTCAAACACTATTCATTACAAATTTACTTAATCTCTAAAGAGGTAGCTGACCTGGACAAAGACATCAATAATGACATGAACTTCATTAGATATAAATACGATTACAGTAGAGGCTTTTCCAGCATTGACCAACTGCTGGATAGACTCAGAGTTAATAAAATTAAGAAAATTAACGTGACCTGTTAGCTTACACGAACAGTACAGAGTATCCAAAACCGCAGATGACACAAGTCTGGCAGTCTAATTTACTGAATAACTCTACCTCTACCATTAATAATGCTGACCTTGTCAGTGATGTGATTAATGAAGAAGTCAACAGTGCCAACCCAGTTAGACGTAGTGAACAAATTCGTTCCCATAGTGTTGTCATCAATGACCAGAACTGCCACCAGCCAATTCATAATAACCAAAATTTTCAGGTGGACAAGAACATAAATACTTCCTCGAGGAGACAAACCTCGCAAAACCAAAGAAACAAAGCACGGAACAGGCGCAAACGATAGTACATAGAGTCAATGAACACAACTGGACATGCAACTAGTTTGACTGTTTTGAATAATACTACTGGTGACTTTAACATCTATAATTATTCTTCTATTGCTATTGATCCAACTTTGATTGATTTATTAGCCAAAGGTAACACTTTTGTCCCCAGCAGGAACACGAATATAGCCAAAATAATCATTGACCTAAAGTACTTTATAAGGAAGTTAAACCTATACCTTCTTTTAGGGATCTCTGTGTACACAGACAGGCCATTTAAAATAGCGCATACCTTCAACCCTCCACTTCATCCAGTATTGAGTGTTTTCGAAAATGTGTGTGAACTTGACTTTAGGTATTTGGCACAGATGTATACACTCTCTAGGGGTGATTCTTCTAAGAAAAGTAATGTCAGTTATGCTCAAGCATTAAAACTTTTAAGTTCCCAACAGGTGAGAGTAGTCAAACCTGACAAAGGGGGTGGGCTCGCTGTCTTTGATATTATTGATTACAATAACAAAATGAGGTCAGTTTTAGACAGTAATGCTTACTCAAAGTCATCGTTAAATGAGATGAATGTTGCGCACAGTCATATTAGGGGGTACCTCAACGACCTATTCATTGAGGCTAAAATCAACCAGGAAACTTACAATTATATGTCTATTTCATTCCCTAAAACACCAATAATGTTTGGCATCCCTAAAGTACACGAGGATAGGTTCAATCCACCTATGAGACCCCTCATAGATGGTAGGGCTTCCTTAACCTATCCTTGTACAAAGGTAGTGGATACTATTCTACAAAAATATTTAAAAACTGAGACCCAAGTGTGTAAAGATTCTTGGTCTTTTCTACAAAACCTTAATGACCTTGAATTTAATCAGGAAAACATTTTTTAACTATTGACGATTGATTTGTATACTTCAATTCCACACTTGGAGGCTGTAGAATGGATCAGACTTATGCTTAAAAATAAGAATGCCCCACCTATAGAAATTGGTTTGATTGAAGAACTTATTGATATTATTCTCACCAATAACTTCTTTATCTTTGATGGGGATGTTTATCTCCAAAAGCAGGGCGTAGCAATGGGCTTGCCTTGTGGGGCCAGTTTGGCCAATTTATTCATGGCCTACTGGGAGAGAACGTTTATTTTCAATTCACCTGAATATAAAGGAAACTTAATTTATTATACTCGATTCTTGGATAATATTTTCATTTTATTTAGAGGGAATGAGGCAGTCATGCATTTGTTGACTTTCTGAATTCTACAACTGACTTCAAATTTACATTTAACTTCAGTAAGGATACTATTGACTACTTAGACATCAAGTTATCTAAGGACCTGGTTAATAAAAGGTTAACTTCAAAAATTTTCAGGGAAAATTACATACTGTAATTCATTTTTAAACTTTACCAGCACCCACCCATACACGCAAAAAAGATCTATAGTGAAGAGTCAACTTATTAGGGCTGCTAGAATGACTTCTTTGGAAAATGACTTTCTTGATGAATGTCATTTCCTTAGTACTTTGTTCCAAAAACGTGGTTACCCTACTTCTTTGATTGAACCCTTAATAGAGGAAATCCAGTGTAAACGTCTCTATGGTAATTTTGGACCTTTACTTTTTTAAGGGTGACTAGGTGTTTCACCAATCACATGAGATTGATGAGGTAACAAACATTGACCAGGACTGTAACACCAATGCTCTACATCTTATGACTGAAAGTACAAACTCAAAGTCAAACACTGACCAACAGGGGATTTATAATGTTAGTTTTATTACAACATATAATAACGACAGTCCTAGACTTAGACTTATTATATGTAAGAACCGGTCTTTCATTAGCAGAGATAATACTTTACTTGAAAGATTTGGCACCTTGCCCAAAATTGTATACAGAAGGGGGTCCAACTTGAAAAATCTACTAGAACGTAGAATCTCAAGTAGGGTTGGGAGACCTGTGAGTATGTATACCTGCGGAGCATGTAGGATGTGTAAATACATCAAGACAGGCAACTCTTTCTCCATTGGTAGTAATAGGAAGTTTTACCTTAATCATAAATTGAATTGTGAGTCTAGGGCAGTGATATATATTGCTACGTGCAATAATTGCCCAGCGTTTTACGTGGGTAAAACGGAACGCAAATTCCGGGAAAGAATCTATGAGCATATTTATGCCATAGATAAAAATAAACTTGAGAATGCACTAGCTAAGTACTCCAATTCATGCGGAAGTCATAAGTTCTGTTTTAAAGCTATCGACCAAGTGTTGCCTGACATTAGAGGAGGCCCTTTGTCATTGCTCTTAGAAGAATGTGAGTTAGAATGGCAATTGTATTTAAACGCTTTCTCTCATCCTGATCTAAATGAGGCTTGTAACATCTCCTGTTTATTAAAACTTAAAAGTTTAATCAGGTGATGTTTTTGTTTGAATAAACTTTGTTTTTTTATTAGTATAAGGTTGACTTTTCCACACTAGTTGTTTTTAAATATGAGTATTTAATTATGGATTTTTATAAACATATTGATGTCCTTACAAATAAACAGTAAATATATATATATATATATATATATATATATTTATAAACAAACGTTCGCCTGACTGTAATAGTTTGTATTGAGTGATATTTTTTTCAAGATTTTCATTAATGTGACTTATTGTCACTAATATGTTTATTTCTTTAAATGAAGTATCTCATTGATTGGTTCATTTTATCATGTGCTGTGCTGTGTTGTGTGAT
>NC_056747.1:405316925-405359425 GCF_019279795.1 Protopterus annectens | reverse complement strand
AGATTAGCATACTGATATGCCAGGGGGACTGGGTAACAGCCGGCAGATATGGGCCGATTAACTGGCCATTCTGGACAATTCTGTACACTTGTGGGGTATGATTCTGCATACAGTTTACTACCACTCCCAGGGTTCAAACCATGGCTGTGTCTGCTAAAAATTAAACACTGTCAATCACAGTTGAGTGTGCTATCTAGATATTGCTGTATATCTCTTGTCTGATTTCTGTGTATAATTCTCCTGTGGTTTTGTATTCTGACCTTGTAATTACAACACTCTTATACACGATTTCCTAGACAGTTGTATTATGCAGTACAGTGTGGGTGACAGTGATGAGTAATACCTTATTATTCAGAGCAACTGCAACACTAACAATGCCGTACAATACCAAAGTAAACAGTACCAGTACAGGATATCAGTCTTTTATTTCTAGGCACAGTGTTCATATCTGACAGACCTGTGGGAGCAATATTTGTTAGCACTACCTGAATGTTGCCACATAAATTACCAGATTCCACATTAGTATTATGCACATACTTCTCTCAGTGTTACTGTACACTCCACTGGTCACAGCTTGACAACATATGGGGGTGGAGATGGGACATATTTGGCTAATTACTCTCAACATTTTGTGGAGCTGCTAGAGTGACAGGTTTGTTCTTTTACATGTCTGACAAACGATCATATGTTTGTTTTCTGCCTAAATGTCTGGGACAGGGTGACAGGCAGCAGATATGGGCCAATTTACTGTACATTCTGGACATATCTGTACAGTTGTGGGGTATGATTCTGCATACAGCCTACTACCACTCCCAGGATTCGAACCATGGCTGTGTGTGCAAGAAATACAACAGTTAACGTCACAGTTGAGTGTGTCATTTGGATTTTGTTGTCTGTCTTTTCACTGTTTTCTGTCTTAAGTCTCTCTCAGTTGTACTATATGACCTCTTGGGATTGCAACAGTCATATACTGACATTCCTACACATTTTATTTATGTAGCACAGTGTGGGGTAACAGTGCTTAATGCAACAGTACTATTAAGTGATTGCAACTCTACATTACCATATGATACCAGAGTAAGCACATGCAGTCCAGCAGTTAGACCTTTATTGTCAGGCTATTATTCTTTTATTTACATACAACCTATATGAGACTCTAACTGACATGTTCTCTTGTGTATGCAGTACATGCCTTAAACAATACAGGTTTATACAGGCAATTAACTTACTACTACATTTAGATTTATTTCATATGACAGTACATGCAAGAGTATTACTAACCTGCCTCATGTCGCAACCGCTGTAGTCTACAGGCATGGGCTTCTTGGTTCATAGCCCGCTCATCTGCCACTGTAAAAGGCATAAGAGGAATATTTATCCATACCTATCCATAATATACATGAGCTGGCAATTATTATACAGGATGTGGACTGATACTTACACACGGATGGGACATCCCCTGACCTCCTAGCCTCTTGGATCCATTGATCCAAGAGATCCCTCTTTCTCCGCTTCAGGTCGGAATAGTGATGCCTGACCTGCTCACCACTTCGGGGTATGCCAGTGGCACTGGTGATGTCATGAGCGATATGGTCCCAGGCTTCCACTTTGTATTGGGAACCCTGGTACTGGCCCTGCAGCAGTCTCAGGTCATGGTCTTTTACAAGGAGTTCTGCCATGACTCTTGACTCCTGGATGCCCCAGCGCTGTATCCAAAAGCGTACACCCTCTCCCATACCAGACATAGTGCCTACACGTTGGGCTGGGTTTAAATAGGGCCAGTTTCCCATACTTTTCTGTGATTGGATGGTTTTGAAAATGCTAAGCTATGGGCAAACCTGCTTACCTAAGGTTGGCATTGCTTAAAGGGGTATACCAATGGGCAGACTGAGTTAGCTGGCCTACACATTGCTTACACCTACTAAGCTGGGTTGTGCAATGCTTAGCATTGCTTAATATTTAATTTTCATTGTATTTGCTTTTTGGCATTGATTTATTATTCATGACATGTTATATATGTGTTTGGTAGCCATGAGTCATGTGTACATACACTGTATATGGGGTCCTTGTGTTTATTAGGGGATTTCAACACTTTATTACAATGACACCTCACATCTGGGCTTACTGCAGTACTGCAGTTCACATATTTATGTTATATAGTAGGTTATACAACATAAAACTGTATATAGATTCCTTTCACATGTTTGGTTTGATTTTCCTATAGTGAGGATCTGTTTGGTAATACCTCAGTCTTATGTAATGCTGTGATGGCTTAGTAGTTCACTACTGTGACTATAGTTTACAGAGGCCTGGGTTCAAGACCTGCAAAGGTTGTTTATTTTGTTTCTGGCAAGGACAGCAGCTGTTGCATACAGAGTGATTAAGGCACTTTTAAGCAATTGTAAGTGGGTTTGTGTGAGGGTAAGCAATGCTCACCTACGGTTAAATATGTTTACAGAGAGTTAGCTTCAATAGTGCTTAACCTGTGTGCGCATTGCTTACCCCCACGCAAATGGGCTTAAACTCACTTACTACTGCGTAAATACACTTACTCCCACTTACAACTCCTTAAATATGCTTACTTGTGCTTACTATTGCTTACTCCCACTTACCACCGCACTAATTTAGACAGTAATATCAAATGGTTCTTGGGAAGGTGGTGGATGTGGAAACTATGGATTTATCATTCATTACACATTTTACCTTCCATTTGTATCCCTGATTCCTGTGTACATATACTGTATGGAGCACTTGTGATTATCTGTCGACTTTACAACATTTATGACAATAACACCTCACATCTGCATTTAATGTATTACTCCAGTTCACAAATATATGTTATTTAGTAGGTTATGTAACAAAAAATTGGTCATAAAGTGATTTGACATGGAAAATGGAATGTACTGGAGTGGGACTCGAACTGGGAATGACTGTTCATAAGGCAAATGCTCTGCCCACTACACTATTGCTGTACTGCTTCATTTGCATATATCTTGTTTTTTATCCTCTTGTGCCATTTAAGCTACATTAACCATAGCTAAGCGATGGACAAACCCGTCCACCTACGGTTAAATTTAATCTGTTTCATAAAAAAAAATTCTTTATATTTAATGTTTTAACTATTGCTCTTGTAAACGTGTGGGAATGTTGTTGGGGTATGTGAACACCTATGAGTGGTCTCACTCATTCTTATTCCTAAACTGCTGTTCTTGATTACAGGGGTGTGTATATTCTGAGAGCTCTGCTCTCAGACACACACCCCCTGCACTCGTACATGCTCCATGTCCGTTTAGGAGCTCAGGCAGCATGCCTTCATTGATATGCATGGTGTGCTGCTGTCCTGCTCCTAAACAGCTGCTTCTGTGCATGACTAAGCTAGTCCTGCACGGAAGGATAGTCAATCTGGAGGTCTGTCTCCAGCTGTGTAATTCCCACCACAAGTCTGTGTTTTCCCACGAAAATTCTTATTTGCGCAGAATTGTCCTTGTAATGATGTGAGGTAGTGCTAGCTGTGCCAGGGAGAGCAAGGTAGTACATGTGTAACATATGCCAGCATAACTAGCTATGTAATTTGAATATCAAACTGATTTGTACAGATGCTTGTGTTAAAAATGTATTTGTAAAGTCGCTTTTGTTAAAAAATGTATCAACAGTGGATACTGCTGGACAGGAAAGAAATATATATGTAGGTGAGACTGTGTTCTTGTAACTGATGAAATGTATATATTTTAACAGAAAATACTGGAAGGGATGCGAGTAAGCTCAGCCCAGCTAACCTTAAGTAAAATAGCCTGAAATTAAATTACTTGGTTTAGGCCGTAAAGATTTTATCTCACAGGTCTGATTGCAGCCAGAGAATGGCTTGTTAGTCTCTATAGGTAGGGTGGAAGCGCTGGAATTCTTTTACAGTTTTCAGATGTTGTAATAAATCTTAGCTAAAGTTCTATGTGCGTATTGTGACACATCAGTGCCAGATCCTGGCTCAGTTTCTAGTGAGGTGGTAGTGTTGTAACCACAGAGTCAGGTGACCAGATGTGATGTCATTCTGTAGCCAGCACTGAAATTGTGTTTGAGTCTTAGTAGGAGATAAGATAAATGCACTCTGTTTTGGGACCTGACTAGACAGATCTACTTCAGGTGATCGAAGTTTTAAAACTTTGAATTTCATATGGCCAAGATCATATGATCAAAGTTTCAAAACTTAAAACACCTGAAAGAAAAACAAAACAAAAATAATTTCCTGGACATTTTTACAGGGGGAGGGCAAGCCCCCCTGCACCCCCCACGCCCCCTGCTATTTAAATATACCAACTCCGAGATCGCACTACAGTGAGGAAAAGGGAAAATTTCCCATTCCGCATTGTATGGAGATTTCCGTTCAGAACGTTCGAATTTTTAAAACTTCAATCATATGGTCTTGGCCATATGAAATTCAAAGTTTTAAAACTTTGATCATCAGAAGGAAACCCAACAAGACACCCATCCACTTTTATCTTGCCTTGCTTTAGTAAGTAACTACAGAGCAGTAATTCTTCAGTTAGAGAAATATAGTGAGATTAGCTAAAAGTATTTTTCTGTATCAGTCTGAGTTATTCCATCTGTGTTGTTTTTTTATATATTTCCTGTGATGAAACTCTGGTGTTTATTATAAATAGCTATTCAGTATTTTCATGTGCTCTTTTTTATTCTTTATTATTAAATATATGTAAACCTTTCATTGTGGCTGGTCTTTTAGAAAATATTTAACTTTTGAAATTTCTTGCATTTATTTAGTGACACTGTGGCTCCACATTTCTGAAAGTCTTACTGCTTGGTTAAACACTACCATTTGTTTAAGTATTAATTTTAATAGGTGTAATTGGATATCCTGGTAAGACCCTTAAAGCAGCAGATCTACTGTATTTTTTGGGTGAAGGTGGCAGAATAGGTAAGCTATACCAGCCTTTCCACAGGTGTGTGTGTGTGTGTGTGTGTGTGTGTGTGTGTGTGTGTGTGTGTGTGTGTGTGTGTGTGTGTGTGTGTGTGTGTGTGTGTGTGTGTGTGTGTGTGTGAAAATCAAATCTCAAATGAAAGTGAGTATGACAGCTACTTTGAACAGGGACACTGAGTACTGATTTCACAGAGAGGGTGGTGGAGGACTTGGTTTGGAACACCTGGCTAAGGACTCAGCTCTATAATGGTCAGTGAGGAGTCTTATTTAAAGCCTGTAGAGAAGGCCCAGCCGTAGGACTGGAGTGTGCATTCCCTGTGTGCTCTTAAGGGAAATTGTACTTTGTGCAGAGAGCTGCATTTGAAAATACTGTGTCTAGTTTTCTTACTGTGAACGTTCCCCATCTGTGTCAGTGGTGAGAATTGAGGCTCGTTGATAACTGGCACAGAGGAGGGACGTTGCATATCGGTGGCAGCAGTGGGATATTAATTGAACGTCTGTAGCCAGTAAGCAGTTGCCACTAAAGGTGTGTGTTCTCTCAGTAGCCACTAGATAAACATACAGTGTTTCACTTTTCACAATAGTTTTATTTTTTTTTTTTAGTTTAGTTTAATTAGGGAAAGCAGGCAAAGATGTCAGCAGAGGATTATGGCAAACTGACAGTGAACCAGTTTGCTAATGTGTGCAAATCCAAAGGACTGGTGCATGACATCCTGACTAAAGAAGAAATTATTTCAGCCTTAGTCACAGCTGCAGCATAGACCAGCAACCAGGAAGACAACCAGTCCGGTGATAGGGAAGTTCAGCCCTCAGAAACAGAACAGTTTACCTTTTCCTCAGAGGACTTAAAAACCTATCTGCAGTTAATGAGACTTGAACTGGAGGCAAAACGTATAGCATTGGAATCAACAGAGACTGCAGTGTTTGGAGGCTGAAGAAAATCAGATTAGAAACAGCATCAACATGAGAGGGACATGCTGACTCTTCGACAGGGAACATAGAGGGAATGGGGAAGGGAATAACCAAACCCCAGAAGCAACAAAGGTCAGTAAATTTCTTCCACGGTATACAGAAGGTGATAATTTTGATAGTTGTATTCATATATTTGAAAGACTATGTAAACAGCAAAATGCTGACCATTGGCTCTGGGTGCAGTTCCTGACTCCCTTACTCCATAGTAAAGCTGCAACTGCTGTTTCTAAATTGTCTGATACTGATTGTTTAAACTATAACAATGTTAAATGATGTTTATTGGAATGTTTCAAGTTAGCACCTGAAGCTTACAGAAAAAAAATTGTGAGCACAGATGTAGTGCAAATGAAAGTATATGTGATTATATTGCTGAGCTAAACAGTTATTTTCTTAGCTGGCTGCGTGGGTGTCAGGTCACCACGTTTGAAAGGCTGACGGACCTTTTGGTGAGGGAACAAGCCCTTAGCACTTTCCCTGAGGACATGAGAATCTGGTTGGCAGACCAGGAGTGTAACTCTGCAGATGAGCTGGGGAGAAAAGGGATCTCTGCTTGTCAAGCAGGGCACCACTGCCCAAGAAGGGGATACCCAGTGCTGCACATAGATATAAGGAAACCCATGGCAGGCAGCCTAAACCACCTCAACAGAGTCTACCAATAAAAGGGGAAGCCATTAGTTCAGGTACATGGCCAGGATCAAGGTTTAGATGTTTTAAATGTAACCACAAGGGCCATGTAGCATAATGTCCACTGAAGCAAAGTGAGTAAGAAAAGGTGAGGGAGACAGCAAGTGGGAATAACAGCATGCCAGTGGTAAGTTGTCTGGAGACAACAAGGGTACCAAACTATCACTGGAGTTTGTATCCTATCTTCGTGGATGAAAAACTGGCCACTGCCAACAGAGAGACAGCCTCTGACATAACCATTGTGAAGCCTGCAGTGGTTAAATAGGAGGAGTACTTTCTTTGGCAGTCCACTCCAGTCAGAGCTTTAGGAGGACCCATTCCAAATACATTTGGCCAGGGTTCACCTTGACTGGGAAGGTGGAAAAGGAAACAAGCAAGTAGGTGTGTTTGAGGATATCCCTGCTGCTGTCTTCATAGGGAGTACTTTTAATAATGCAATACCTTGTGTGTCATGCAGTGATATGCAGTCAGGCTTGGAAACAGGCATGTGGTCTGGTAACCTGGGGTAGACCCAGACAGATCCCACATCTGAAGCTTGGGCTATTGATGTGGCTATTTCATGGAGGAAGCTACTCTGTAGCAGTGAGCGTGAAGGTGAGCCACAGTTGCTGACAGGTGCTGATGTTCCCTTGGACAGGGTGACTGCAAGGCCAGAGTTGAGTGGTAGTACCCAGGTTGACAGTGAGGCACCACTCTCAAAAGATACCACATTTCCTTTGGAAGGGAAGCTGGGAAGGGCCACAAAGGTAGTGTTGAGACGGCCACAGCTCTCGGATCCTACATTATGAGACTTGAGGGAGGTAGCTGAGGAGGCATCTGATTCTCAAGGAAAAGGGGAGTCTGTATACTGGGATAAAGGATTACTGTATAGAGAGTGGGCCCCTGAGGGGAGGGCTAGAGAATGAGGTAATACAGCAACTGGTGGTGCACAGAGCATACAATCTGGCACTTCTAGCCATAGCCCACGACATTCCTTTTGCAGGTCATATGGGCATAAAGTGTACCAAGAGACACATTATGCACTACTTTTATTGGCCTTGGATTGTAAGGGATGTAACAGGACACTGCAAAAACTGTGAGCAGTGCCAAAAAGTAGGCAAGCAGGAGACAAGGTCAAAGTTCCTTTGATGCATTTGCCTGTGATTGAGACACCATTTCAGAGAGTAGCTATGGATATTGTGGGGCCACTGACTACCCCAAGTTCCACAGGGAAAAATATATCCTAGTGATAGTAGATTATGCTACTGCATACCCTGTGGCATTGGCTCTTTCCTCCACCATAGCGGAGAAGGTGGCAAATGTCTTGTTAGATATTTTCAGCAGGGTAGGTTTTCCAAAAGAATTACTGAATGGCAGAGGTGCCAAGTGCATGTTAGACCTGCTGGCTTCTCTGTGGGAGAGCTGTGGGATGAAGCAACTAAAGACCACCCCTTACCAACCCCAGACTGATGGTCTTGTGCAGAGTTTAAACTCTACACTGAAGGCCATGCTAAGGGCATTTGCAGAACAGTTTGAGAGACTGGGGACAAATATTTTCCCCATCTGCTGTTTGCATACAGAGAGTTACCCCAGGAATCCACAGGTTTTTCACCCTTTGAGTTGCTGTATGGGCATAGGGTGAGGGTGCCCTTGGATTTGATTCATGATGAATGGGAGGGTGAGTGTGAATCCCACAAGGAGTCTGTTGTGGCATATGTTGTAAACCTCAGGACAAGGCTTGGTGAGCTCATGGGCTTGGCCCAGGAGAAAATGGTAGGAGCCTAACAGCAGAAAAAGGCTGCTGGAGCATGAGAGTATGCTGATTATGGTGCTTATTCCTGCCAGACCATAAGCTGCAGGTAGCTTGGGAAGGACCCTTCAAAGTGGCAAGGAGGGTCAGGGATGTAAACTATATGGTAAACTTGCTAGGCAGTAGGCAGGGGCACAAACTAACTGTACTATGTTAACATGATGAATCTTTACCATTATAGGGAGGCCCTTGTGCTGAGCATTTGCAGTGGGTGGCAGGAGTCATCTGAGGGGGACCTGATGACTGATCTCCTCAGTGAAGCTCAGACTGACATCTCAGTGGAAGGGATAGCAGTGTCCCAGTGGCTATACCCTACCGAGGTTCAAGAAATCTAAGCATTGTTACAGGAGTTTGGGGACATCTTCACTGGGAAACCTGGTTACACCTACTTGGTGCAACATCATGTGGGTACAGGACACCAAAGACCTATCAAGCAATCCCCTTACAGGGTGCCTGAGCAAGTCAGACAGACTCTGAGGGAGGAGATAAGGAAATGTTGGAATTGGAAGTAATGCAGGAGTCCAGCAAACCCTGGGCCTCTCCAGTGCTGCTAGTACCAAAGAAGGATGGCAGCACCAGGTTGTGTGTGGACTACAGAAAACAAACCATCACACAGAGTCAGATGCTTACCCCATGCCTAGGAGAGATGAAGCTTTAGAGCAGCTGGGTAGGGCTAAGTATCTGACCACTATCAAAATGACCAATGGCTACCGGCAGGTGCCCTTGACTCCCACCACTACAGAGAGGTCAGCCTTTGTGACTCCTTTCAGATTATACAAGTTCATGAAGATGCCCTTTGGGATGAAAAAGGTCCCAGCACCCTTCCAGAGACTGGTAGATTGTATCCTAGCAGGAGCAGGAGGGTTTGCCCTTGCTTACCTGGACAATATTGCCATCTACAGCCATTCCTGGCAAGAGCACCTTCAGCATGTCAGGGAGGTCCTGGGCAGACGGCAAAGGGCAGGGTTGACCATTAAGCCCAGTAAGTGTCAGGTGGGTATGGTAGAGGTCTCCTGCCTGGGACATAGAGTGGAAAGTGGTAAGATCAGGCCAAAACCTGCCAAAGTGGAAGGTATTCATGCATGTTCTACCCTTGTTACAAAAAAACAGGTGAGGGCATTTTTAGGGAGAGTGGGGGACATTAGAAAGTTTGTTCCCAATTATAGCACAATAGCTGCTCCCCTCATTGACATGATGAGGAAAAGCAGGACAGATAAGATTAAAAGCTTAAAATGGCTTTGGAAGAACCCCCTGTGCCAGCCAGTCCAGATAACAGTAAAGAATTTGTTGTGCAGGTGGATGCTTCAAACCATGGGATGGGGGTTGTACTCAGCCAGGTTTCCTCAGAGGGAGAAGAGCACTTTGTTGTATATCTCAGCTGTAGACTCCAACCCAGGGAGGAATGTTATGCAGCTGTAGAAAAAGAATGTCTAGCCATAGTATGGGCATTGCAAAAACGTCAACCCTATCTGTATGGAAGGAAATTCACTGTAGTTACAGAGCACAGTCCCTTAACATGACTACATCAAGCCAGCCAGCAAAATAACAAGTTATTAAGGTGAAGCCTAGGGTTACAGGCATATGACATGACAGTGCAGCATCGTAGTGGGATCAGGAGTACCAATGCAGATAGGCTCTGAAGACCAGGTATGGGTTAATGTGTTCCCAAACAGGCTCATTTCTCTCAAGCAGCATTCTTCCAGGGTCACTTGAAAAAGAAATAAAGCACAGAATCCACCGCAAAGTTCATTCGACACAAAATCAAAATGTAAAAACAAAAGAACAAACAACCAGCACAGCTGAGCTAAATCATGTAATTCATTATATATGGTAAGAGGTTTTGTGCATAAGCCCTTCTAAAGACCAAGAAAAGCAAACCAAGGCAGGCGGATGAAGACTGATTAAGCACAATCCAAGTAAAAGAATAACCAGTCAACACGGCTGAATCCAATGAAGTAGCAGTTCCAAAGTTTAATAAAACAGCATAAAATGTTGAATAAAACAGAGAAGGGGGATGTCACAGTCCTTACTGAATAAATAATATTTTTAAGAACAACTTGAATACTTATTATGGAGACAGTAGTTTCGGTAAATTGGCAGGCTAGTGAAACATTATTGTCTGTGCCTGAAATACTTATAGGTATGTATGTATTGGTAGTACATTTAAAGTGAGGTGAATCATAGTGCACCAAGTGTGCATAGTTTGTAAACCATTTTGGAGAACTTGGAGCACCTTTCGCTAAAGTAATTGTATTGCCCACTTTGCAATGATTAATATGTCTGGTTATTCATATTCAATTTTCCACTCCCATATCTGAGAAGAATGGTCCGAAAGAGGAGTGACCGCAGTAATGAGCCCTGGGAAATACCACTAGTAATCCCTTTTGGACTATAGAAATAGTCCCTCCAGACATGGGTTCTGTTGAACCATTGTTTTATTCACTGAATTACATATTGATTGACATATAATGTTTTCAATTTATTAATTATCATTATGGAGATTAGGGTTAAATGCCTTGGCAAGGCCAAGATAAAAAAGTAATGTCAGTCCTCATCATATGCTATTATTACTTCTTCAAAGAACTCCACAAAATTCAAAAGGCACGCTATCTCCTTAAAAATCTGTAGTGTTCCTTATCTAACAAAAGTAGGTCACCCATGTCATTTAACATAAGCTCCATTATAACTCTCTCTATCTGTCTCCACAGTTTTTGCATAGAATACTGATTAGTCTGATGGGTCTAAAATGATTTGGATCTGATATGAGTCCCTGTTTTTTCAGAGGTGGTACCACTCCAGCCTGTTACTATAGATTAGGTACATGTATAAATGCTACCATTTTGTTTAATACAAATTGCAAAGGTTTTGTTAGGATTTTCCTTGATTCTGTATAGGAAACTACTAACTTTGCTGTCTGGTCCCATGTAAATTGAGTTTTTAATTTTACTCATGGCAGCAGCTATCATATCTCTAGTTATATAAGGAATAACACCCCTTGTGTCTAAAATACTCTGACATCTGTCTTTAATTTGAACATTGCACTGTATCTTTCTGCAAGTACATTTGATGCCACCTGTGGCTGACTGACCAACTGATGTCAGTATGCTACATATACAATTGTTTGCTTTCAAATTTTTTATATAATTAAATAATATCTTATTGCTTACAGCCTCTGTGATGAAACTGGATTCATAGTTTAGAGTAGAAAGATTTTATATGAGAGAGACAAAATAAAATAGGAATTCCATATCAGACAGACAATAAATAATGTTTAGTACTTTGAAAAATTGATGAGACAAGGTCAATAAGAGAGCACAAACTAAGTGATACATTAACATTCAAAGTGGAGAAGTCAGTAGTTTGATGATAAAAAAAATACCCAGTATTTTGTATATAACAGGGCCTAGCTTCTTTGACTGGCTTAGATTAAACAGATTGTCAAGCAATGTTTTGAGAATTAACTGTCTGCTGTTTTGATCTAAGGCCAGATTCAGCAGTATAATGGCATCCTGATATGCTGTTGTCTTTTTACCTTTTGAGGCAAATAGTAAGGTGCTACTGTAGACATCTCTCTTGCTTTGATCTTCATGTCAAGTCTGTAGCCAATCATACTAATCAAAATGTGTCACTTTTTGAACAATTAATTCGCTCAAACTGCTGCCAAAACTGCAACAGTTAAAGGCCTTTTACTTTCTTTCTTTGATTTTTGGAACTTCTCTACCAAGAAATTCTAAAAATATTATACCTGTCAAATGAGGGTACTACTTTTCATGACCTCTGTCATACTGCCTTGGTCAAGCTTTATTTGTAGCAGTTAACTAAATGGTGCTACTGACTGATTCCATTTCAAGGCTATTTTGTTTATTTCTGTAAAGACTTTCAACGTTAGCTCCCATATTTCGCCTTATCTACCCTTTTAAATTCTGCCCTCCGTTTCTACTATTTAAGATGTTGGTTCTCTCATGTTCATACATACTTCCAGTTAACATCAGCAAGGACTCTCTCATGTTTATACTTATTTCCAGTTAACATTAGCAAGGATGTACGTCCCTACTTGGCTATAAATGATAATTAACAGAGCCCTTTGGTAATTAATTTTACTTCTAAGAAGTACATGCCAAACAGAAGTGATCCTAGCATCGAACCCTGAAGGTCTCCACTGGTGACTGGTAATTTTGTGGGGGTAACAGTCCCCTGTTTTGATCTCCTGTGTCCTATTTGTCAGCTAGTTGGCAATGCAGTGTGTGATGAAAGGGTTTATTTCTAGTTTATTACACCTTTCTACTATGCTTGAATGAGGGGATCAAATCAAAAGTCTTGGCCAGGTTGAGGTGGGTGGTGTGTCCTGTTTTGTCATCCATTGCTTTGGTGACCTTTTCAAAAAAGTCACCAGACTGAGTACAGATGACCTGCCTTTGATGAACCCAGGTTGAGATAGGTCCAGAGTTTGGTGGTTCTCATCAGTCTTTCATGGAAGGTGAGGGAACTATGGGAAGAAATACCTTCCCATTTTATCATGCTATATGTTCTATGGGATATAAGCCTGATAGCCTTTGCTGGCTATGGCGTATGGGTCCGTGTCAGCTTGTATCAGTCTTGCAGTTTATACCTATGCACAAATGTCAGTGATGTAATGTGGAAATCCTCGAAAATGGTCAGCATATTCTTTGTGGTGAGCTGTCTGAGTCCACAGGCAAGGGTGAAAAAGTAAAGATCACCATATGTGTGACATGAAAACAGGAGTGCAAGGACACCTAGTTTGATTTCATATCTGTAACAGCATTTTAAAATAAAGCCTTTGTCAGAAAACATGAGGGGGTGTACTAAAGGGATCACCAAGGGGTTGTGATTACTCTTGGTTAGTGATAGCCAGCAGATTTCTGTGCTAGTGCATTTTGCTGTTACATGAAGTGCTACAATAATATCATTCAAAAATGTCTGGAGATGAGTATTATTTGTACCTCTATTTCACATCAGTCATACCACATGTTTATGCTACCATACCATGGATATAAAGGAAATAATAAAACGAGGAAGGATAAAAAGAAAGAAAGAAAAAAGAATTATCAGAACTGCAGACAAAGTTTAGATTCCACATATTGCATTTTAGGTTTCCTGCAGGCATGTGGTTTCTTAATGAATCTATGCAGAATGGTGACAAAGTTGGGGAAATAAACCATAGGGACATAGCAGACGAAAAATGAGTCATTGTATATCTAATGGTAATGGGAGCATAGTTTAGTTGTTTATTAATTTGCTAACCAGTGAGGTGAAGTGGTCTTTTTAAACCATTTCAGCCATGACCTATGCCATAAGGGCTATTATTATGCAACCCTTATAGATAATTTGGAGCAGCTAATGAATCAGCATTTTTGTAAGGTTGTAGGAAATCAGAGTGCCGCTTTAAATACTTTAAAATAGGAAACCAGTGTTGGTGGTCAGATCAACTGATCATGCAAGGAAGTCCTTGTTATTTGAAATTGTAGATCTTTTGCTTAATAAAGAAACACACTTCCAGTTTATACAACCAGGTCTATATTAGAACACCGAAAAGACCAAATGTTGAACGGCTGAAAACTCAAAAATGCCGTTCATCGTGGTGTTTTTGTGAGATTGCGGTACAGTGAAGATTGGAAAATTTGCCATTTCCTCACTGTAGTGATATCTCGGAGTTGGTATATATAATTAGTGGGGGGGGGGGCACAGCCCCCCACAAAAGCGATTTTGATGAACGGCAGTTTTGAGTTTTAAGCCATTTGACATTTTGTCTTTTCCGGTGTTCTACTATAGACTCTATACAACCTGTCCAATTATGGAACCTGCTATCAACCCAGTGGTCCACAGATGTTTTTTTTTTCTGTTTTATTCCAGCTTCATAATTACTAGAGGCACATGTCATGCATTCATTAATGTTGTTACATTTCCAGCACCCTCTTTACTTGAGGCTGAGTGTGTGTCCCTCACACTTCTGAACAAGAAATATCTCCTCCTAAGTCAATACAAGAATGGAGGAAGGAGATTTTTCCAACAGGGATTCCTGTAAATAGGGGTGCAGAAAATAGGCAATGGAGGATGAAATTAACTGGAGAAACCTAGCAAAGGAACCAAGATATTGGGAGCAAATAAGCAGGAAATAGAGTGGGATGAGGCCAAGAAGACATTTAGATTCCTACCAAGTCATGATCTGAGAATACAGACAAAGAGAAAGGAATGAGGGATTTTAAGTGAAAGACCTGGAAGAGTTTTTAGTAGTATCTAGAAAAGAAGGTTTTGTTAAAGAGATAATTAGTAGGGCATATACAGCATTGCATGATACCTATAAGAATCAATCAGAGGAGGTTAGAAAAGTTTGGGATGAGAGACTGGAGAAGCAATTTACAAGAAAACAATGGGAAGACATATGCATGGCTCCCAAGTTTACAACCAAGTCCAGAAGGTTTGGGATCTTTGCTTGGAAGTGTTTGCAAAGGTATTTTTATACCCCAAGCAGACTTCAAAGAATTTTTCCGCAGGTGGATAGAAAATGTTGGAGGGGTGATGGAGAAGAAAGAAGGAACTAGCAGCATACGTTTTGGGTGTGCAATGAGTTACAGATTTTAAGAATTCCCTGCAGAGTACTCTGTCAGAAATATCGTTTGGGTAAATGGCTGTAAGTAAAGAAATCATTCTTTTAAGCTGCATACAGGATCTGAATTGTACAGACATAAGGCCTTATTAAGTTTAATTCTGTTGGCTGCCAAAAAAGCAATCACTAGAAAAAAATGGAAATCAGTGTACACCAACTGCAATTAAAGTGCTGAAAATTATAAGGGAGAAAAGAGAAATGGGAAATTACATAGATGTAAATGGGAATTCTGGGAACAATACCTGCATAATAATATTCAGTAGGAGAACTGAGATTTAATGTTGTAATGTTGGACTGATGATAGTAGCAAAGAAAATATATGCGATATGTTTTGTATTTAAATGGAAAATGTTAAAATGGTTTGTTTTCTTTTATGTTAATAGGTTCATAGGTTAGTACTAGGCTAACTGCCCTTGCGAGCCATTTTAAGCCTAGCCAATTATCCCTTGTGAGATTCAAACCCTGCACCCTGTGTTTGTAAGGCAAACACCTTAACCATTAGACCACCCTCCCAACCTTACATTCAATAGAGGTGTTTAAAAAATATATATTTTCTTACCCCTTCCACCAGCTATGTTTCATGATTACACCCTTGCGCTCATATATATTCTTCTGCTGTGCTTTACTAATGTCTTTCATATATCAGAAAACCATTATTCAGTAAAACAAGCAAGACATGCACATGACAGAATAAAAAACTTAATACTGGGTGATTCACCCCACAAGCCTCTACTGAGTCAAAACATAACTAATTCTGGCAAGCAAAGAAAAGGTTGTGATCTCTACACTCCACATTTCCCACTCCCAGAACAATGCATAGACGTAAAGCAGACTACAGAAATGATGTCTTTCTAGCCAGAGTGTAGAAGACCAAACAAAAAAACACCCAACTATGGAGTGGAAACAACTTCCTCAGTAACCAGTATCCTCAGTTATGAGCTTTCGTCTACATATTAACTTAATCAGAATTGAAGATACACAAGACCTAGTTTAAATAAAACCACAGTTGATATAATGTGATGTAAAACAGCCAATGAAAACCAACAAACTGACTTAATAGATATAATGGATTTTAAAAGTTCCCAAAAATGTTTTAGGACAGGTACCCTAATACTGAAAGTAGGCATTAATGACACATTAACAATGATCTAGACATTCTACTTAAAGGCACACAAAAGAAAGGCAAACAGTTTAATAGTTACGCTGTTCCTGCTGCCACTAGGAAATAATATAGTAAATGACAGATTTGAAAATGCAAACAAATACCTATAGGCATACTACTCTTTAAAGAAACAGTCCACATTCAGTGTATTGATGAGTTTAGGGAGAAAGACAACAATATTGGAAGGATAACTTCGACATGTACAGGACTTGAGCAAGATTGCTCAGCACAAAAAAATAACCTTTTTTTTTTTATTTGATGGGCACAGTGTAATAGAAAGACTTGCCTATACATAAACATAAGTTACAAAACAAGGACAGTAGAACAGTAATTTGCAAAGAAATCAGAAAAGTGAAACTAGGAATTCTGATTGAACTGTTACCACAGGAAAGTGACTGAGGAACTCAAACTGAATGTTGCACTGTGATTGGCAATCTTAGGACAGAACTGATGTAGCTGTATTCAGAATATATATATTGAAAGGGGGGTGTGGCCAAGGATGAACACAGGATAGCAGCAGATTTCTTCAGCTCCACCAATTTCATTACATTGACAGGAATTAATTACTTAAAAAATTAATTTTTGAAGTAATTTTCTTTCTAAATATGTTTGTTTTATATAGTTCTTGAACTATATCTAAAAAAGAAAGGAAATCTTAATAATATTCCTGTCAGAAATTACTTTGGAAATTTTCCTGTCAGTTTATCAGTCTGAAATGAGTTCCAGTAAGACAAATTCTCAAGACTCCAGCATCAAGAAAGAACTTCAGTCTCTGATAATTATAGTCCAGCAACTTACTGCTAAGATGGATAAAATGGATACTAAAATAGACACTTTCATAGAAAAAACTACAAAACAAATAGACTTGTTACATATGGACCTGCAACAACAGAAGATCTGGATGACAGGCATAGAAGAAGCTGTGAATGCCATGGAAAATAGAATACAAGAAGAGGAAATCAACATTGAGTTTCTGCTGAAACAAAATACACATTTACAAACAAAGCTGGATGACCTGGAAAATAGATCTAGGCGCAATAACATTAGGATTTTTGGACTGCCAGAAAATATTGAAGGTAACAATATTACTTCTTTTTTAACAACATGGCTCCCTAAAACTTTAGATTTACCAGAAGCATTCTCTTTTGGTATTGAAAGAGCACATAGATCTATAGCTAATACTAACTCTAACAAAAACTATCCTAGATCAGTTATAGTTAGATTTCTATCATCTTTGATAAAGAGATGGTTATTAAATCTGCTTGGGCTAAAGCTCCTGTTAAGATTAATGAAACAACTGTGCTTTGACAATGACTATTCTTCCATGGTATTAGCTAAAAGAAAAGTTTTTCTGCCACTAATAAGGGAGCTTAAAAAAGCACAGTTTAAAACATACCTTCTGTTTCCTGCCAAGCTTAAAATCTTCCTTCCTGATGGTCCTAAAATTTTCGATGACTTAGACTCTGCTTTACTGTTTATCAAAAAAAATAAGATTTTGGAAAAATAGAAGAAATGGAATGGGCTAGTCCTTCGTTAAAGAGACTGGCAACTGAAACTTCGTGGAAGACTTCAGAGAAGAAGAAGAGACTAAAAAACAAATAATTTGTACTATGTTTTTTTTTTTTCTTTCCTCTCTCATCATTTTATTTTATTATTAATTTAAATATAGTTCCTGCATTTCCAAGAAGCAACAAATATTTTGTTGTTAAAAACCTATGTCCCAAACATATACATTATTATAACTCATTTACTATAACTCATTTAATTCATCTTATGTTTTGTTTCATAACTAGTCAAAATATCTGGAGATTTAATGGCAAGCTGTGATTTAACTTGTTTCTCTTTCTGAAGAGGAAAAATAAGGTCAGTAATTTGATACATTTTTTTTCCTTTAAAAGTTTATATGTTCTTCAAATGCTATTCCTAATTATACTTTCTTGATTACACTGCTTATGCTTGTTTGTAAATAATCTGTCATGCTTTAACTAATAATAATTAGAACTAAATAATAGTAAATAATATGTTTTATTTTTAACTCTATTAATATAAACAGTAAGTAACATTCTATTGTATATACTTCTTATAGCTTTCTCTTACATTTTTTTATTTCTGCCTTACACCCTTTTACTTTCTACTCTCTTTTCTTTTCTTTATTAATATATAGAAATGCTTTTGATCATATAGACACAGTAAATAATAAGATTTGCATAGGAGTTGAGTTGGGACAAAAATGTTGAGTTTTGTTACTTATTAATAATTTTGGGCTTGATTTCACTTACATAGTCTGTAATAACCTGTAGAATGCATTGTGAAGGTTTTGTCATGTTTAGATGCATTTACACTGCTAAATGAATGTTTGTCACTAGTTTTTAATAAGTTTCCCGCCAAAATGTTGAGAGACAATCTGAGATGTGGGCTGTCTCATGCACAGTGTCCATGAGCTACTTCAAAAGCTTCAACTCTCAGAATTCTCACAGAGAAGCTGAAAGCAGCTAGTCTAACCTTTGACCTAGATATCACACTGACACATCACAGATACAGGAATGACACTACCTAATTATACTTTCTTGATTACACTGCTTATGCTTGTTTGTAAATAATCTGTCATGCTTTAACTAATAATAATTAGAACTAAATAATAGTAAATAATATGTTTTATTTTAACTCTATTAATATAACCAGTAAGTAATATTCTATAGTATATACTTCTTATAGCTTTCTCTTACATTTTTTTTTATTTCTGCCTTACACCCTTTTACTTTCTACTCTCTTTTCTTTTCTTTATTAATATATAGAAATACTTTTGATCATATAGACACAGTAAAAAATAAGATTCGCATAGGAGTTGAGTTGGGACAAAAATGTTGAGTTTTGTTACTTATTAATAATTTTGGGCTTGATTTCACTTACATAGAGTCTGTAATAACCTGTAGAATGCATTGTGAAGGTTTTGTCATGTTTAGATGCATTTACACTGCTAAATGAATGTTTGTCACTAGTTTTTAATAAGTTTCCCGCCAAAATGTTAAGAGAGACAATCTGGGATGTGGGCTGTCTCATGCACAGTGTCCATGAGCTACTTCAAAAGCTTCAACTCTCAGAATTCTCACAGAGAAGCTGAAAGCAGCTGGTCTCACCTTTGACCTAAATATCACACTGACACATCACAGATACAGGAATAGCAGATTAATAATATGTGTTAAAAACCTATGTCCCAAACATATACATTACTATAACTCATTTAATTCATCTGATTGACAAGCATAAATAATTTTATAACTCTATACTGGAAGAAATTGTCATGTGATAAATTTTAAAGCAGTAGTATAGCATATTTGTAAAATCTAGTTACTAAAATGTGTTTGCTGTGCATTATTTTGTATAAAGCAGACAGATTTATTGAAGGGACAGCAATGTAAAATGGTGCTCAGTAAAGATACAACTCAGTGAGATCAGATATATATATATATGTATGTGTGTGTGTGTGTGTGTGTGTGTATATGTGTGTGTGTATGTGCGTGTGTGTATGTGCGTGTGTGTATGTGCGTGTGTGTATGTGCGTGTGTGTATGTGTGTGTGTATGTGCGTGTGTGTGTGTGTGTGTGTGTGTGTGTGTGTGTGTGTGTATATGCATGTTTATATATATATATATATATATATATATATATATATGTGTATATGTGTGTGTATGTGTGTATGTATGTATGTATATATATATATATATATATATATGTGTGTGTGTGTGTGTGTGTGTGTGTGTGTGTGTATGTGTGTGTATGTAGATATGTATATAAATGTTTCTGAGAATCTGCTTAACTATGAAGTATGATTTATAACAATTTCTATGAATACAATATTTGATTCTATTGGCAATAATGAGTTTGAGTAAATGCTCATATACAAGCAATTCAAGGTTTTTTTTGGAAGCTGTTAACTGTATTTACATGACAGAAAATAGATGCATCCTAATATATGTAATGTCTGAATCATATTAGCCAAAGTTTTTGATTTAAATGATTGTTAGAACTTATTTTTCTCTCCTCTTGATTTCTAACATCAAGATTATTTGAATGCTATTTGAATACAAGTGTTTTATATTACATGGATGTATATAGTAGTATGAACAGTTTTTAAAAAAAAAAAAAAAAAAAAAAAAAAAGGTTTATTTTAGTTTATATGATGCTGTTTTACCAAATGTGTAGTCTTGTCTTGCTAGATAATTGAATTGAAAACTGTTAACTTCAGTTAAATATAACTAGTATTAAATTGATAAGGTGGTAGCTGACGACTGCTGCTTAGGGTAGGGGTTAACTTGAGTGGTAAATACTACTCTAAGTTGGAGTTTACAACTCCAGGCTGGATGCAAGGTTTAATCCTTACATTATTTTCACTTGTTCATTGTTATTTGTATATAGTTTTGACATCCACAATATATTTTGTACATTCATTGTCACTACAAACAAAATTGAATCCTATACCGAAATCCCATAAGAGATTCAATAAATACAGCTATATTTAAAGGTACACCTAAAGGAGGAGATGTAACATTACTTATCTTGTTATTTTTATTTTGATCATAAGATTCTTAAGTTTTAAAATGCCAAATGACATCTTTAAAAGGAATTTCTTTAAACATTAATGGATTGAATAATCCATGTAAAAGGGCAAGCCTAATAAGATACATTAATTTACATAAGGCCAACTTAGTCTTCCTACAAGAAACCCATCTCTTGAAAAAGATATTGATAAACTAGCCACAAACAAATATACAGTATTGGTTAGTTCAGAGCACACTCAGAAAAAAGAGGAGTGGCTATTTTATGGAATAAAAGTATGCCCATTCCTAAAACCATTAAGTCTTATCAGGATGACAAAGGAATGTTTTGTATGGTTACAATACAAATTAATGGGAAGACTTACACTTTAATTAATGTATATTGGATACCTGGAATTGGTATTAATACAGTGAAACATCATCTTGATAAGATCATATCATTCTCTATAGGAGATATTATTTTAGCTGGTGACTTTAATTGTATACTACATGAAAGTGATACTACCACTATAGGAAAGAGAAGAATTACATCTAATGCAAAACATTTAAAGGATTTTGCTAATTCTTATCATTTGAATGATATTAATAATCAGATAGATTCAAAATCATTACCATACACCTTTTTTCTAACAGATACAAAACTTATTCAAAAATAGATAGGGTCTTTATTTCTAACCAGATGGTAACAGATTTAATTAATTCCAAAATCATTTCATGTCCTATATCTGATCATAATTCAATTGTTTTTGAATTCATAATAAAAATACTCATAATGTTCAGATCAAAAGGATACCAGCATACTTAACTCAACTAAAAGACTATAAAGAATATATACTTTCAGAAGTAAAACATTTTTAGACATAAATAACACTCCTGAAGTCTCCATTGTTTATGTTTGGGATGCCTTAAAATCATATCTATATGGACAAAGTATCAGATGGTATAATAATAAAAGGAAATCTTGGGATAAGGAATTGTTAGATATTCAAAGTAAATTAGACTCTTATAAACATAATAATAAAGAAAATATTATGGACAAGAAAGTTATTGAAGAAATAAACAAACTAAATGAGAAATACAAAGAAATTTTAACTTGTAAAGTTAAAATAACTTTAGAGAATACAAGTTTTGTCTTATTCAATAAGCCCCAAATACTTACATAGACTTAAAAATAAAACAAAAAGGTTGAATAAACAAAACCATATCAAAGAAATCTTTTCTCTAAGGAAAAAGAAGAATGTTTCTAGTATACCAGAAATACTAGATGAATTTAGAAATCACTTTCACAAAATTAACCATAATAATATTAACATGGAACCTAAAGATAAAATAAAGGAGTTTATAACCACAAATATGAATAAAAAGCTTAATAAACAACAGATTAAACTATTGGACAAGAGTATTTCATATACAGAAGTTATTACACAAATAAATAAGCTTAAATCAAACAAAGCACCGGGTAATGATGGTATTATACCAGAGATATATAAAATCCTTTCTAAAAATACATATTCATTAATACATAAGGTTTTTATTTTGGCCCAAACTGAGTTAATAACCCCCCCATCTTGGCAATATACATTTATTTCGCCAATTTTAAAACCTAATAAAGATCCAACTAGATGTTCTTCATATCGGCCCATCTCATTACTTAATGTTGATTTATAAAATGTTTATGAATATCTTTGCTGATAGATTGAAGACAATCATTCCCGGCATTATAGATATAGATCAGACAGGCTTCATTGTAAATAGAAATACTTTTGATAATATAAGAAGAACTTTAACATTAATAGATTTTGCAAATAGGAAAAAGAAAGATTTAACACTTATTAGTCTTGATATAAGTTTAGCGTTTGATTCAGTAAGTTGGGACTATCTGTTTACCTTAATGAAGTGCACAAACTTCTCGGATGCATTTGTAAATCTAATTGAACATTTATACAAAGGAACGTTGGCTTATATTAAGGTAGGAACATATGTTTCACAAAAATACCCATTCTTAAAGGTACAAAACAAGGATGTCCACTTTCTCCACTATTATTCACTTTAGTAATGGAGCCTTGGGCTAATTTGATCAGAAACAGTACTGACATAGAGGGTTTTGAAATAGATGAAAATACAACATCCAAAATTCAACTTTTGCAGATGATGTTCTAATTACATCAGCAGGATCTAATTCTTCTATACAGTCTCTATTTGATAACATGATGAATTTTAAAAGTATTTCTGGTTTAATATTCAATGAAGAAAAACTAAAATATTACCTATATATACACGAAAAATATTCTCATTAGTGATTTTACTAAATAAGTACCCAATTCAGGTCAGATAACTTATTTAGGTATAATACTATCTAAAGATATTAAATCTATTATATATAATAATTATAATACCTGTTTTCTTAATATACAAAATATTTTTAATACCTGGAATAATATGTTTTTACTATGGAGGAGAGACTTACAATTATTAAAATGATAATATTCCCCAAGATTTTATACTTAATACAATCAATAATACTTCCACCTACAAAAATAATTATCAAGAAACTGAACACACTAATGTTAAATTTCTTATGGGCACCTAATAGACCTAGGATTGCATTAAAGAAACATACTAATAGCTGGTCTCAAGGGGGTATTTCTTTTCCAGACTTTAATTTATATACTATCTCTTCTATTGTAAAAGTTATTACTTTATTAATAGATCAGTCATATGTCACAAAATGGAAAGATTATTGGGAGCTAATTAGTATACACTCCATGAAAATCTCCTTAACACATAAAAATATGATTGTAAATAACTCCATGTTATGGTTACTAAAAGAATTTTGTACTTCACCTATTACACCTAAACATATGGTTTGTTATCCATTAAATATTATTATTAGTTATCTTGACTTTATATTCATGCACCCTAAGTATAGGGAATGGAATTTTATTGTATTTCCTATAATATATACTCAGGGTATGCTTTTGTCATCTACTTCTGAAGGAACTCATTTAGCTATAGATAATGATCTAAAGTACTGGTATCAGTTGATATCTGATAATAAAGTTAAAAATCTAGATTTCTTAAAACAAGAATTTGATCTAAGAGAAACTTGCTGGTTAGAGGTTCAGACCTTTAGACAACATCTCATTAATAAAATAGATTTAATGTCTATAACTGTTAAAGAATCTATTCCAACACTGATTGATTACTTGATATTAAATTTACAACATAAAGTTTCTGATAAAGGTAAACTTTCATACATACATAAAGTTATCAGACAAGAAACTTTTACAGTGTAGATTCATACTGGAATTATTTCACTTCTATTAATGGGGACCCACCAAATCAACAAGATAAACAATATATATTGGAATCTGCTTATAGAACTACGCCTTCCATTGTCTGGAGACTTTATACATGGAAATTTTACATAGATCTTTTATACACCTTTGATGATGAATAAAATAAATAATAAAGATAATCTATGTAAGAGATGTAATGTAGAAATTAATGCTGACTGGGCTCATATGTTTTATGACTGTATAAAATTGAAAGAATACTGGAAGTCAATTAATGAATTTTGCAGGCTCTCTTTACAGATAATTTCATTATTTCTAAATCTCTTATATTATTCAACACACCTGTACCTCAAAGTGTTAAAAAGGTTAAGCTTCCCTTGTTATGGTCTATTCTAGCAGTGGCTAGGAAAATAATAACTAGAAATTGGATTTCAGATACACCTCCTTCGCTCAATGAATTTAAAAATGTTATGAATATAGTGTGCCATATGGAAATAAACACAATTAGGACTAGAACAAATAGAAAAACATCTTATTTTATTGTATGGGATAATTTACAAAATTTGTTAAAAAAATTTTAATTTCAATAGCATGGTATTTTAGTTTAATTAATTGATCTGATTGTAGTGGATGTCTTTGTAAATACCTTAGTTGTTTTGTTGAATATTATAATAATACCTATTTTTAATTACTTGTATAAAATTGTTATGATATTTCTCTTATATGTTAAAACAATAAACCTGTTTTGAAAAAAAAAAAAAAAAAGAATATATATTGAAAGACAGACGCGATAAAAATGATGTAAGAAGTATCATGGAACATACATGTATAGGAAATATACAATAAATGACTCCCAAAACTAGCAGAAATCAAGTGAATTAAGTCAGGTTACATAGATTGTGACACACATTGGAAGGATTTCAAGGCAACAATAAAGAACGGCTTCAAACCATTCCATAAAACTAGCAGACGGAAACCAAATATAGTGGCTACATGAAAATTATAGAAAAAAATGATTAATTGGAGAAACAAAGTGTAGGAATGATATGCAAACAAGTTATAGTAATGGATGGAACCAATGCTTAAAACTGAGGAATATGGTAAAACACTCAAAAGACATGGGTAAATGGGTAAGGCATTTAAAATTATTTAATGACATCATAGCAGATATGAAGTGTTTAATAAATACATAGGACTTGGTATATCAAAATAATTATGGCTTTCTTGAAGTATGCAAATGACACAAAAATTGCCTATAGATAAAGTCAAAGGAAGACTATATGTCTATATAGAGGACCCGTACCTACTATCAGAATGGCCAGCGATAAACTGTATTCCAATAAAACAAGAAAAACAAATTCATATTGTTTGGAAAAATATTGTATTTGGCAACATTTATGTTAAAGAAAAGAGGCAGCAGAGGAGGCAGAATGTTATGAAATTATAGGCACTGTAGTGAGTGATAAATTAACCTCTGAAACATATACAGATGCTGTATGCAAGACAGCAAGTAGGCTGCTATATTACATACTGAGATTGATAAGGACAAAAAACCCAGTGCTATTAATGGTGGTCTTTAAATCCATAGTGTACAGTGTAAAATATGAGTATTAAATACAGAATCTGTACAAATGTAAAGATACAGAAAAGATATAGAGAACATTCAAAAACACTTCAGTATGAAGATTCCATGCACACAGAATCACTTATGTGTGGAAAAGCTAAGAATGCGGAATCAGTACAATATCTCCTAGGGAAAATAGAAGGAGACAGGATTCTAGGGTATAAAGCATAACGGGTGAAGATATTTTTTCACTGAACAGGGACTAATAAGAGTTTCAGTGATCACTGTCAGAAACTGTCACCTAAGACTGAAAATGCCTCATTACAAAACTGTAGGGTATCTAATAGATGAACTCACTGAATACAGAGCAAGGGAGTTTGTGTCATCTCATTCAAAAATGCATTAAGAAAATACGACGACTTATGAATTGTGTAATACAATACATTATAGTAAAACAAAGATAACACATTACTTTATTCATTCAATTTCTAATATCCTTTCTATTGTGATCAGAACTGCAGGGAAGCTGAAGCCAGTCACAGAAAGCAGTAGGTGTCAAGCATGGAACCAGTTTGTGACATGCTACTAGTCCATCACTGGCCTCGCACGTGCACTTTCACATGCATGTGCATATGTGCTTACATGTGCAGATGCATACACTCTACACACACTGCATACGCAAACATACAGACACTGCAGACACATATAAACACATCACACACACACACACTGCAGACACGTGTACACATGCACACCTACTGGTAATTTGGAATATCCCCAGTTCACTTACTGGCATGTCTTCAGAGTGTAAGAGGAAGCCACAGTCCCTGAGAAAAAATTTGTATGGACCCAGGAAGAGCATGCAGAACTCAGCGCAGAAAGCAGCTCAGATAAGAACTTGACCAAAATTGTGAGGCAACAACTTTTCGCAATGTATTTTTAAAGGTACCGTTAAGGACATGCAGGAACAACACACAAGTAACAATCAGTAATAAATACGGAAACATTCTACTACAAAAACTTCACTGTTGTCAGTATATGTAAAGTAATGGAAGGCATTTTTAATATATAAAAAGTAATACCCCACAGCCGATATGCATCAAGAGATGGCATGCCATCCACATCAAGTACTCGTAAAACAGTAGGCCGAACAAAGTGCATCTACTGCGTTAATATCTGCCCTGAGAGACGTGGCACTGAAGAGCTTACTCACCATGAGAAGGAAATGAAGAAAAGTTGCTAAAACAGAAGAACATATTGAGCAATGTCTGCATATCTGCATGACTCTGAGCACTTTAAAACCAAGACTAGTCATAATGCATCTATTTCTGACAGTTAAATCTCTTCTTTGCTCCATCTAAGTTAACAGACATACTAATACCTGCTGTGATGCAGTGCCACATGCTGACACTTGTCAGCTGTAAAACACAAATCTGGGATTATTCCGTACATGATTAATAGATAAGAGTGATTTATCTCAGGCAGTCTAGTTTCATGCATATACTACCTGATCTGTCATGAAATGGGTCCAAGAGATACCACTACCCCTACTTCATGTTTTATTAATGATGATGTATGTTTGACACAGCTAAGTCTGCAGAGCACACATTTGGTTACTTCTAATGTGTCTGCTAGCAATCTGCTAGAATCATTAACTACTCTTTCTGTGAAATACTGCATCTTCAAACCAGATCAAAGACATACAACCAGACAAAAAAAGTGGCCGGAATGCATTTCATTTGTTACTTGTAAATTAATTATAGATTCATAGATTTATAGTTTTATTTATATGTGTGTGTGTGTGTGTGTGTGTGTGTGTGTGTGTGTGTGTGTGTGTGTGTGTGTGTGTGTGTGTGTGTGTGTGTGTGCGTGCACACACACACACACACACACACACACACACGCACACACTGTTTGGGCATTACTGTCTGCCTCTGTCAGAGACATGGCATCCAAAGCATGGGGTGAATTTCCAGTTTCCCAAAATTATATAATGGTTCCACCGGGGATCAAACCCAGAACCTTCTGTGTGAGAAAGACATGACAACCCCTACACTATAGAATCCACTGGTTCACTGGAAGTAAAATAAAATCCTCTCTCTTTGCAGTAACACCTATCAGTGAAGTGTTTTTTTAGCAGAATCTCAGTATCTCTGCAATTTGTCTTTCGGCTGCATATTGTATGCCTCTGAGAAAGGAATGAGAAGATGCTTTGAATAACCCCCACAACGGTGTGTCATATTCCTTACAAAATATACCATTCCATATCTATGCGTTCATATAGGATGAAAGCACATATGTAGAGTTGTTCATTTTCACCATATTTTGTTATTCCTTATCCAGCATGTCAGCTATCATCATTTTTCTTTATGTAGGGTGCACTTAAACTGCTGAGAAGATTAGCTACCTAACATAGTTCTCTTTTATTTTATTTTTTTTTTTTGGCTCCCAGCACAGTTGACTTCCATCAGTCATGCTTTGGGGCCCTCCTTGATCATTTATTCCACCTTCCCCATCATCTGTTAAACTTGCTCCTTCAGACTGAAGTGCCATCATCTACAAGTAAGGAAACCCTTAGTGTAAGCAGTCAGGGGAAGTGTGTGGAGAGCATACCTCTCAACCTCTTAGCACAAGAAATCTGGACAAAGCCAAAATAAATGGGGGGACATGGCCCAAAAATAGGGAGAATTTTTAAATGTTGTTCTTATAAACTTAGAAAGTTGACAGAGTAATATGTATTCCACTAGAATGCGAGGGATATGAAGTCTGAAACTCAAATGTATGTCATTATTTAGTGACCAATAATTTGGCAGAAAACTACACATTTTATGGGGAACACACTAAAAATATGAATCAAAAATCTGGACGTTCTGCGAAAATATGGGCAGTTGAGAGGAATGGTGGAGAGAAGATATGAGCATCCTAGTACAGTAATATCCTGACAGTTGCAGAAAGTTTTTTAATGCCCTGCACACTGTTGCTTATATGCATTCCATCTGCACATCTCTAGACCATCATCACTGCACTCCTCCAATTATTGCTGATCCTTGGCTGTTAACCTCCCCACTCTTTCTATGATAAGTGATGCAGAAAAATATACTCCATCCTTTCCTCAGCTGATCCCCAGTCTCAGTCAGGCCTCTATCTATGCTATGCAACTACCTATCACTGTATAGTTCCCATAGGGTCACTGCTGATATTGTTGCACTTTTCTGGTTACCACAAATTGGGCATCCTCTCCCTGTTAGTCATAATACTTTTGTGTCATACTTCAGAACTTTGTGTTTGCAAGTTATATACAAAGATGAGGGCATCACAATGGTACAGTAGTGATGATCTCTACCTCACAACATCAAGTTTCAAACCTTGCCACTGATCACCATTGTTTGTGGAGTTTACATGTTCTGCATTGTTTTCTGCGCACTCTAGTTTCTTCCCACCTGGCTAAACTGTCCACATATAGCATATTTACCTGTGCCCTTGTAGCTCAGGTCATAGTTGTTGAAAAGAGTCCACAATGGCAGTTCACTTACCTGATTAACAAATGAATAAATATAATGTCATTTAGTTTACAGAGCTATTAAGAAACAATGCCAAAGCCTGAAAAATTCAGGAAAATGTCTTGAGTACTAAGAACAATTTCTCAGGGAAAAGTACATATAAGTGCTGCATAATTCTCAAACATGACTGGATAAGAGAACATATGGGTAGTTTAAATAATCAGTGATTTTCAAATGTTTCATATATTTTAGTCAGGGGCAAACCGTTATTCTGGGTAGTCTATGGGAAATTAGAAAGAATATTTCTGCACCAGTGGCAGAAAGGGATAAAACTCTGACAACAGCCCAATGACTGAAGTCTAATGATTCGAAGACTTGATAGCACAAGCAGGGAGGAGGGAGTGTGCAGAACCTAGGCAGAAGAGATGATGACTCCTTCCTGGCCTGTGCCACTGCTCTGGTAAAAGGCCCTCAGATGAAGAGCATTAGACTATTACAAGGTGGAAAGACAATGCTGAGAAGGTGTGGGTATAGTTGACCAGGTTGGGGATGGTAGCCTGTCAGCACATGTGAGGGGAGCATACAAGCACAGAAAAGAGGGCATAGTTGCCATGACAAACATTCTGCATTGTGAATTTGAATAATACAATTGGAGGAAGAAGAAATGCAACAAAATAATATTTGCCAGTAAAATAATAAATTCTTGCATATTACAAAAATAAATTACATGACTGAATTATACAAGTCTCTTCATGAGAAAGTCATCATCTCCATACCCAATCAAAAATGCACTCAGACATGTTTCAAAGGTCTGAACATATTCTGAGACTGATTTTGAACTGCAAGGCAAGTATTTTAATCAGTTATTGAAAACCTGTGCTGCACACTATTCTTTCTATCTTTGTTTCTAGATGCCAGTTAACATCCAGAAAAGGGACATTTTATATCTCAATAAAAGGCATTTTTTGTCCCTTAAAATGTGTAATATTTCATTAAAAGTGTTTTCTCTCACTATCATTTTAGAGAATGATACCCAACCATTTATATTCTTCTCTCCAATTACTGCCACTTGGTAATACCTTCAGCCTGACAACATACAGAGCCTGATTTCAAAAGACTTGCTCTCAGTGTAAGTGATCACTTAGACTGAGAGCAGATCTTTTGGTACCTTGACCCCATTGTAAGCCTGTTTATAAATAAGCCTTACCCTGAAGTAAGTCACTTGCACTGAGAATACATCTTTTGTAATCAGGGCAGATTTGCACTGACAGCAACTATTAAAGGGACAGTCCCAGAGATTTTTTATTTTTTTTTTTTTTGATTCTGGTCTTTGTTTACATTTTCAGTCTGGCTTTTTGAGCATGTCCCAGCTTTGGCTGTGGGAGTTGGGGGAGCTGAGTTGGGGGAGGGGTGCTTACAGGAAGTTTCAATGGTCTTAGACAAATTCCATCTCAGATTGCAGTTGTGCTCATAACAGCTCTCACTGAGTCATTCATTAGTTTGACTTGTGCTTTTTATCCTCAGAGAAATGAAACATTTCAAGAATTTTATGACCTCACTTGCTGCAACCTTGCAGGAAAGCATACGAGCAATGCAAAGCTAAAACATTAGTAAACACTTTTCTGTTCATTTCATTCCATATTTATTTTGTGCAGATTTCTGAATGTTAGCTAAGTGCTGTTATGCATGACTGCCATTTGCAATGTAGAAAGCATCAGAATGCAACAAGTTTCGAAAAGTAATAGAAGCATTCTTTTTCATGTTTTGTTTTTGATCTCTGAATGCTAGCCAAGTGCAATGGTTTTTTGACCTGCTGCAATAAAACAAATGTGTGATGCAAGCAATAGATTATTTTTAAACAATGAAGTCAAAGACTTACTATCACAATGGGGGCTGGTACAGCAAGTCAACCTGTGATAGTTTTACATATTCATTCTGAGACTACTTGACTACAGAGTAAGGGGAGCATGTCAAGAGACTGCTAAGATTTAGTATGAATTCACTAAACGGTACTCTTTTGACTATACTGCTCACAGTTACGTTATGCAGAATAAATAAAGGAAACAAAGAGATGCACTATTAAGATAAGCTTTTTGACAAGTTCATAAAAAGTAAACACTGAGAGTCATGCCTAACCACCCCCACCACAAATGTACACAAAAATGTAATAACCTTATTGTTTCACAGTGATCAGGAACTGACTATTGTTAATTGTGTTCAGCAGAGGGAATGAAAACAGGGTTGCATAAAGTAAATTGAAACCAGGAGTAGGGTTGATGATGACTTGGTAAGTGGGTGGTGATAGCTGGGAGGTATCGGGACAAATTTCTTTAGGTCAGAATTTTAGACTCTGCGATTGTCCCTCTAGGGAATCTGGCCCACTATATGGTTATTTTGCCACACTGCCACCCTCTCATGTCTTATTGCTTTCCACTACCTCTACCTACATGCCATGTGACTAAGCAGGCCACCTTAGAATATTCATGAAAAAGGACTCCTGTGTTTAGTGAGTCCTGTACTGTAAATTAAACAATGGCTAAAATAGAAAAAATATAATACAATTGTTTACTTAATCAAAACACTACTGTACAATCTGCTGCAACTCTGTTGTGAATGAAGCCTTGCAGACTATTAGAATTCAAGCTCCAGAAAGAAAACCTGCCATTCACATAAGGCCATCCTACAACCTGTGTTCACCACTTTAGTTTAAACCTAACTCTTCACTTTAAAGCAAATGCAGACTCACCACAAAAATCCGTTTGGGGGGGAATATCAAGGATTTATGGGAGACCAAGTAATTCTGGGGTGAGTTCTCACATACTGATTAACCAGGATGCATGCTACATCCATTAATTAGAAAACTGGAGACTGCAGATGTGACAGGAAGTCATGACTGTTGGCAAAGTCCATATGCCTGTAATTATATCATTTTGTCAAAGTCAGTTCATCAACTTTTTTGGGGGTACTTAATTGTGGAGAGAGGCTGAGGCATACTAACCTCCTTATGGGAGACTTCACTCACACACCCCTCTAACATTTATGCCAATGAAATTATTTTTTTAATGAAATCATGTGCTTCCACATCTGTATGTTCTGGGTAAGGAAACGCTCTTGTAGAATTTTGACTAGGTTTCTGGGACCTAATTTTAACAATATGGAATGGGTTAATGGCAAAATTAAGAATGAGAAGACCTACATACGGCACAAAAGAAAAAACTAGGATTTTTTCAGGTGAAAATAGCATAAATTTGTAATTTAAGCATAAATATATGCAAGTCACAAAAACAACTGTTCTAAAGCACTTCAAGCTGAGCACAATTAATTTGTTTTCTTGCTACTTTATAGAGTGACAGGGAGTTTACTCTGACATATGACAGCAGTAGCATTCATTTTTATGCAAGTGTTTTAATTTATAGTGGTCTGTCACTTTACATTTTAAGAATAAAGTGACAATTTCCGATGAACAATAGAGTGTTTAAAAATATCAGCTTGTTGCATTTTTAATGACAGTTACAGATCATTGAAAAATTAATGGAGAATTACATGGCTGCTTTCATTTTGCAGAAAGTACCTTCTGGTCTCATAAATCACTCATCGCAGGGAGCTTAGCTTTAAGATGATTCTGTAAACTAAGAATAAAAGGTCCAGTTTTCATTGCTAGTAATATTTCCAGGCTTTGTTTTTTCTTTAAGATCACTGTTTTGATGATCTTTTTCATTTCCAAAAGAAGTATTAATAACATTTTACATGGAATTTTGAAATTTCCTGGTACAGGAACTTAAAGGAGATGTGTTCAGTATTGAAAAAAAAAATCCTGAGATTTGATTAATCATCATGTGCCCCAGGAGATAAAAATATTGAGCACAATGGCACTGTATTTATAATATTCAGACTGCCTTTCCACATAAAATTATACCTGTGATGATGGTATTAATGAGATGAGTCCAAGGTGTGTGAGCTACAGAGGATTTATTTTCACTTTTCATGTGTTAAGTTTCTGGCTGTCCCCTAAGAAAAATCAGAACGGTGTCAGTATATCATGACTAATTCACATTATTGTGCTTTATTACATAAGTAAATTTTTATTTCACAAGTTAAATAAATTAAATACAATACCATTTATTACCATAACATGTCTTTATCCCAGAATTGCTATACAAAAGAATGAAGACAATTCTAAAAGTACCATTAACAAAAGTTCTGTCAGAAAGTTATCATACTGGGATCCCTGTGGCCACTTGAGCCCCAGCTGTTTGAATTCCAGTAATTCGCAGCCATGGAACTGAACGGCTATAACCTCTACTTACCAGCTGCTTGTGCTCAAACTTAAAAGCGAGTTCAGCCACACAGCTGCCACACCATCTGCTCATGTCCTAGAATATGGACAGAAGCAAGTGCTCTCTGCAGAAGAGATAAATGGGGAAGTGGAGCAGGGAGGGTGGCGGTAGCTTTAAAAAGGGGACAGGGAGTGTTCTGCTAACTTTAGTGTTAGGGAGGGGGATGGAGATTTTAGGTTTAGGAAGTGATGGGGATTTTAGGGTTAGGGAAGGGGACAGAGATTTTAGGTTTAGGGAGCAATCCTGGATGAGAGGCAGCATTGGGTTTTAAGTTTAGGGAATGATCTGGAATGGGAAGGGGACTTTAGGTTTAGAGAGTGCTTGGGACTTTAGGGTTAGGAAGGGGAAGGGGATTCCAGGTTTTGGTTTAGGGAAGGATGGGGACTTTAGGGTTAGGCACTTAATGGGAGTTTTTACGGCCAGGATCAGGGATTTAGCAGGGATAGTTAGTGTTATGAGGAACAAATTACTGGGAGTTAGAGCACTTGCCAAAATGTGTGAGTAGTGGTGAGGATGTGTCTTGAGCAAATATGCCTCAAGCACATATACTAGATCGCATCATAATCCTAGAAGAAGCATTAAAGGGCCACAAATTATCTGGATATCAATATATTAGTTATCCCAGGTCTGAAATGCATTTACAGGATTGTCATTTCTTTTTGCTGCTAAAAGTTTTTTAAGCAGAATTTAATTAAAATTTCATTATTTTATTTAAATATCAGTAAAATGGAGAGCATGGCATACACTGTTGTGTTCTTAAGGACTAATTTGAAATGTGCATGACACATCAAGCAGGTCCAGATCTCATTTCCGTAACTTCTGTTTGCAGGCTCTATAAATATGTCCATGCATGTCACATAAAAAAGCCAGAGCTGCCTGAAGTTCTTTTCACTCATTTAACTGTATAGCAACGGCAGACAGCGTTCACTTTCTGTAACTGTGATTGGGAAGGCCTATAAATACTGACTGTTCATTGTAAGGTTTGGCAACTACTTAGCACTACAGTTAGGAAGACAATAGGGTGGGGTATAATTTACACAGCTGGATCACTACAAAACATTATGTACAAGACACAATTAAAGACTTGTTGCTGCTGTTAATGCCATCCACAGATTTGTAAGCTAAGTCTTTTACAGAAATCATCAGTGCCTACAGTGTTAACGGCAAGATTGGCTCACTCTCCTTAAAAGTAGAGATTTTGTGTTTCTGGCAGTTATGAATTAAATAATATACAGAAAGCATGGCCAGCACTCAGTTCCTTCCTCAGAGCAGAGAGTCCTGAATGCATGCTTTTACCTCTTACTTCTAGAACAACCTAAACACAGAACTGCTCTGGGGGGATAGATCCTTCTTTTCCGCAATTCCTAAGCTGTAAAACAGATCTTAGCCTGCATTTCTTAGCATGTTAAATGAAGACTAGTACAAAAGTTGAAATAGCTTCTGCTGTCTAGGGTTTTTACCTTTGCAATACAGAGCATGGCATGCGTCACTGAAAACAAGGGTACCATATCATCATCTAGTTAGATCAAAAGAAAACCTTCCTCAGCGTGAATAATGTTACTCAAATTATATGTAAAATGAATTACTGTCACATATGTAAGCTGCTGATAAATAACAGTGACATCTGGTTTTCGGGAGGTCATCATGCATGCCTTTTTGTTCACCTAATCTGCGATGCCCATTATCTGTTGTCTCCTGTTGTAAGAAAGTGTAGGCCATTCATGTGCACAGCAGTGTTTGAAAACAGTACTGTGGTTAGCAGGCTCACCTGGTTAAAAATTAAATAAATTAAAAAAAGTACATACTAATGGAAACTTTGCCTCACACATAATGCACAGCACTCAGCAATCTGAAAAAAATCAGCATTACAGATGCCAAATGTGAATACATAGTTACAGAATCTTTATGCACAACAGTAGCCAAGGGTCATAGCTGCCAAAAAACAGATCTAAAAGTGCTTTCTGCATGCAATCAGACACACACACACACACACACACACACACACACACACACACACACACACACACACACTGTATGGCAGATACATAAAGATGCAATCTGCAGAGTTTATATGTCAAGTGCTTCACAATAGCACCAGTGTTCAACAATGACACTCTGCAATAAACCATGAGATACCTATAAAATGAATGTTTAAAGTACTTTACACATATTTCCCTCCATTGGTATATTGCAGTATTAATAATTTTCATGGATTGACACTAGAGACCACCCTAGAAAACCACGGTGGTACAGCGATAGCGTTGTCACCTCACAGCAAGAGGTTCTCCTGTTCGATTCTCGGCTGGAGTGCCTTCTGTGTGGAGTCTGCATGTCCTCCCCGCGGTCGAGTGGCCTCCGAAGACATGCGTGAATGGGCATGCCTTCGCTGAAGATTGGGCATCGGACTGGCAACTCGGCACCATAAAAATCGACTGCCAATCATTAGCGAACCGGAGTTCCGCTGTGGCGACCCCTAACTGGGAAAAAGCCGAAAAGACAAAGAACAACAACACTAGAGACCACCCTGTTGTAGTCGTACAGATACGCAGGTATTACTCTGACACATTACTTTGAGTCTTGTGCAAGTGCTTATGTGCTATTAGCTCACGGCTAACTTGCTAGCCTACTTGCTTCCACTTACTCAACATGTCAACCGCCTGAACTCCCAGTGACTACAGCATAGGCCTCCCAGAGCCCTAACTCTAAACCTAAAGTTCCCATAACCTTAAACCTTGCAATGTGACCCTATCCCCAAAACTGCCTCTTGCTCCCTAACCTTAAACTCCCTCTCACTTTCTAACCATAAATTCATCTCTTGCATACTAAATCTAAACTCTCCATTCGCCCCATTTCTAAACTACCAGGTTGCTCTCGAAACCTAAATTACCTGATCACTCCCTAACCCTAAACTCCCACTCCCTAAACCTAAATTCACTGATTACTGCCTAACTCTAAACTCCCATCTGGCTTCCTAACCCAAAATTAAGATCCCAAGGAGAGGCCTCCAGTTTTTCTTGAAATTATGTTATGCAAAACCCCTTTCAAAAACATGTTGACATGAGAATGCATTGAAAGAGGAGAATCTATGAGCAGACATGCCGAAATAGCCAGTAAACAAACCTTGATGGAGGAATAAGAAGGGCCATAGGATAGTAATTCATACAAATACTGTAAAACCAAAGAACAACTAGACCTGAAAGGGCATTGGTTATGTTGTTGGCAGCAGCTAGAAAATAGTTTCCATTTACTGATGTATGATTTCACAGTAACAGTCTTTCATGACTCCATTAGTGCCCTACTGCATGTCCTCAGCAAACAGGTGCCTAAAGGGAATTAACACCCTATCATCAAGGCAGTCAGCTGAAGTTGATTGGGTATGGGGTGCATCAAACACCCCTGTTCTTGTGTGAGCAGATCTGTGCTCCTCGGCATTCAAAAATAAGAAAGAATCACAGTTGCTTGGGCTAGAAGGGAATCACCACAATGATCTTGGGAGATTCCTTCTGGGTGAAGTGCCCTGGATGTCAGTGGAAAGTGAAAAAGAATACAGAAACATTTCTGCCCAAGGAAAAGAAAAGGCATCTGCCTTCTGGGCATTCCTGCATGGAGTCCTGGAGCACAATATTGCCAGATGATTGTTCAGAGAGGAGGCAAATAGGTCTACTTCAGGAACTCCCCAGAGATGGATCAAATCTTGGAAGACCCACCTGATCTAGTTTCCATTCATGAGGGTCTCCCCTTGTCCTGCTTAGCAGTCCAAGGCATCAAAGATGACTGACTGCTTTGGAACAGGGAGGGAGAAGGGGGGACACAGATTTAAGGATATTTGCTGTCTCCATCAAGTGGTTTCTGTTCTGACAAACCTCAGCACTGGGATTTGAAAAGACAAAGGATGTTGATGCTGGGACCAAAGATTTCGGATACCACTGTGTCTTTCGCATGTGGAATGTTACCAGGGGTATCATGAGAATCCATAGATGTTATAAGACTCAAAATCCTGAGGTATTCCCTTATAGTGGCTGCAGTTTGAGTGGAAAACCTTAGAAAAATATCTATTTTTTCTGGTGGAAGAAAAACTCTTTAAACTGAGGTATCTAACTGATACTTCAGTAACGGAATCCTGTGTTAAGGAGTCAAAAAATACTTTTGAGTGTTCTGTTGGAATACCGGCTTGTGAAAGAAATCTCTCATCCCAATGACAGATTCTTAGCACATTGAAAAAAGACTCTGCAAAGATAAGCAAGTTGTGAAAAATATGGAAAGAATGTGGATACCCTGTAGCCTGCATTAAGCCATAATGGAAGCTAGACAGTTTGTGAACACACTTGATGCAGCGGTTAGTCCAAAGGGTAAGGCCGAAAACTGATAATGTGATTCAGACACACAAAACCTTAAGAATCATATGAAGTCTGGATGACTAGATATGTGATGATAAGCATCTTTTAAATTTAGTGTTACCAGGAAACTTGAATGAGGAAGAGAGAAGGTAAACATTTGCACCAAACCACACTCATCACATAGTCTCACTAAATCTACACCACCAAAATCCACACATAGTAACACAAAAACATTCGCGGAGGCTCTCAGTAATAATCTGTCTAAGCAACAGAGACCTCCAAAGCAGAAACGTAAGCAACCTCCACCCCAACACAACCCAAATGACACATAGCCCACAGACTCAGTGTGCCACTCAACCACAGCCCATAAGGCAAAACAACGTACCCAGCACACTAGTCATAGGTGACTCTATAGTCAGGCACACTGAGGTCCCACTCACCAGGCTAAACAAGGAAAAGGTTACTGTCAGCTTCCTGTCGGGAACCAGGATCCGCCACATAACACATGCACTCAGATCACTCCACAACAAGTACAAATATGACTTTGTCATTGTCCATGTTGGTGTGAACGACCTGAGACGTACCTCCCTGGACTACATGAAAAGAGCTCTCTGATCTTGTAGCCCAGGCAGGTATGACCCTAGCCCTGAGTAGCATTCTGCCATCACCCAGAATGACACTGCAGTACAAGGACAAAATGACTGACTTCAACAATTGGCTAAACTTCTGGTGTCATTCTAAGGGGATCCAGTATCTGTCTGCTTGGGATGACATGGTCAACAGACCACGATGCTTTGCCATAGATGGCCTGCACCTGTCGCCCCTGGGATTTCGGATACTGGCTAAGGCTCTTGCGCCCCTATAGTGCCTTTTTTAGGCAAGGTTCAAATGACAAATTCACCACTGTAACAGGAACAGGCAAGCAAAAACTGAAGGTAATACTACTCAATGCTAGAAGTCTAAATCTCAAAATGCACTCACTTGAGGCACTCCTTAAAATGGAGAACATCGATATCTGTGCAGTGACTGAGACCTGGTTCAAGGCTCCAGAGAGCACCCCTGCACTACCAGGCTATAACTCATACCACACTTTTCAGCCAAGTAACCTGGACCGAAACACCAAAGGCGGAGGTGTGTCCATATTCATTAAGGATATCCACACCTCCAGGCTAGTTGCTCAGCATAATGCATCCATGGTTATCCAAGTGCAACTAACTCTGGGCAAAACTGCAATCCAAATTGTAGGTTGCTACAGATCCCCCACCATGCCCCAGGATTCTCACTCCTCTTTTCTTGATGTACTGGAAAATATTAGGGTTCAACCAAACACCCTAATAATGGGCAACTTCAACTACCTCATCATTAACTGGGGAAACTACTCGTGTACCAACTCCTTAGCTCAATGCTTTCTGGAATTCATAATGCCCTGGATCAACTTATCCACACCCCCCACCAGGGGCAACAATATCCTAGACCTAGTCATTACCAACATGAGTGACCGGTGTTCCACAGCTGAAGTCAACTCCTTGTTGGTCCGATCCGACCATAAGCTAATCACCCTTGATATCCACATCCCACTCCACCCCACATTAAGGAAGCCATGGTAAAACATTTCTCCAAAGCCAACTTCATAAGACAGAAGTGGTGAACTTCATGACAACCATGCAGATGGACAATGCAGTTACAACTGCTGAATCCTACACAAATGCACTCTATAAGCACTTAAACGAGTGTATGGATCATGCTATCCTCCAAAAAAAGGAAGTCTATCTGGTGGACCCCTGCCATAAACAAACTGTACAATAGAAGGAAGAAACTTGCAAAAGAGAGTAAAATCCCACGAGTGGAGGACCTCCATGGTCAGCCTCAGTAAGAACCTAAGATCCCTTATAAGATCCTCCAAAGCTAGCTATGAAAACAAAATCGCCACTAATTCTAAGGACAACCACAAAGCATTTTATAGCTATGTCAAGAATCTCGATGGCAACACCCAGATCTGCACTGAGTTACAGCACACTGGCACAAAAATTACAGAACCAACTGATATTGCCAACATCCTGGCAGATAGGTTCAGTGCTAACTTTACCCCCCCCACCCCCTAAAGGGCCCATATCTATACAGGAAGAATGCAGAATTCCTGTAATCACAACTACACAAGTAAAAGCTGCACTCTCTAAAGCCAAAAACACAGCATCCATGGGACTGAACAACATCCCAGGCTGCGTTTTACATGAACTTCAGAATGAACTGGCTCCCACTTAAGCACCATGTTCAATAATAGCCTCACATCAAGCTTTGTACCCACTGAATGGCGCACGGCAACAGTTATCCCACTCCACTGATCCCAGGAACTATCGACCTATTAGCCTGACAAGCCTGGTCTGCAAGGCCATGAAAGGCATCATCATGAAACTCATAAACAAAGACATTGGTAACCTCCAAACTCTGGATCCCACCCAGTTCATGTTTGTGAAAGGCAGATCATGCCTCCTGAACCTGATCGACGACTTTGAGGCAGTCACCAAAGTCGTAGATGAGGGTAAGGTGGTTCACACAGCCTATCCTGACCTCGCCAAGGCTTTTGACACCATCCCCCATTCTGGAATTATAGCTAAACTCACTAAACTAGGTATAAATCCCTACGTCACAAGACAGGTTGCCAACTGGCTCACTGACAGAACCCACACTGTAAAAGTTGCAGACTCCAAATCTGACCCCAAACCAGTGACAAGTGGAGTACCACAGGGTTCACTCCTGGGACCACTCCTGTTTGGTATCTACTTCTCTGAAGTACAGGCTAACACAGAAGGCCTCTGGCTAATGAAGTTTGCAGATGACTGCAAACTAGGAGCCATAGTCAAGTCCCCAAATTATGTGGGCATCCAACAGAAAGACCTCACTGAGACAGATGCCTGGTGTCAGAGCCATGGACTCAAGCTCAATGCCAAAAAATGCAGTGTCATCTCCTTTGGAAAAAACTCTGTACCCATGAGCTACCACACAGGCAGCAATCTACTTAACACCGAATGTGTGAAAAGAGACCTTGGGACCAGTAGTCTCTCCTTTGATAGTCACTTCACCACAGTAGTCAGGAATTCCTTCTACATGGCACACCTCATCATAAAAGGGTTCTCATCCAGGAAAAGAGGTCATTGTTCCCCTCTACTTGACACTCATTAGACCCATTATAGAGTACAATGCCCCTTTTGGAATGTACAAGACATCTGCAGCAGCTGGAAAGAAGTATCTCACAAAGAGGATTACTGGCCTCAAACAAATGCCCTACACTGACCATCTCAAAAAAAACTCCAGCTTTATTCCATAGCATATCGCCTACTCCGAGGTGATCTCTGCCTAACATATAAAGCTATATCAAACCCAGAGCTGTTGGACATGCTACACCTAAAGAAATCCCAATCCCTCCGAGCTACATGCTCTAGGGACCTAAACCTTGTCACCACAATAAACAGGACATGCTGGAGGGATAGATTCCTGTCTCAGAGACTTCCCATACTCGGGAACAGGCTACCCATCTATGTCAAGCAAAGTTCAACATTAGCACTCTTCAAGAAAAAAATCTTGATGAGTGGATGGGAGATAGGAAATACACCCCGGGGATCTCTTCTGTGTCTCTGCTCAACAGTGCCACAGGAAAATAACTTTCTTGGGTGGCATAAGCCAGGGAACCTTGTTGGCTAGGCTTACGTAGGCCCAGTCAATAGTGGCTGTAGGTGCTGCACCAGAGGGATCTGAGGTACAACTTGTGTTTCCAGCAGGGCCACCTACCTGTTGCTGAAGCATATTGCTAGCCTGCTGTGGTACAAAGGCTGTTTGCTTAACTTTTTCTTTTTATGGCTGGAAGAAGGACCGACCATGGGATTGACAGTTTGTTCCATGGTCAAGCTGAAACTGTGCCTGTTTCCTGGATAAAACGAACAGCAGAAGATGGTAAAAGTTAAAAGACTTTAAAGTCACTTGTTACATAAAAACACATTAAAAAGCACTTTAAAATACTTTGCCAGCCCCCAAAACTAAAATAAATACAATGTCTCCACAGAAGAATGTTTTTTCAAATACTTTAAATAACTTAAACTGACAGGAAAAAATTATGTCATTTAAAAGTACAATACAGTCTCATGACTGTCCTTTAAAAAACAAAACTCTTAGCTTTAAAGTAACTTTCCTGGCAGGAAAGTGTTATAAAATTAATATATATTTTTTTAAATGGAAGTCTTTTTCCCCAAAGGGGACTTATCTGTCCAAAAAAGGAACAGCACAAGCCAACCATCGATCTTCAGAAGCCTGTTCGGTGGCAGGAAAGCACTGAAGGACTTGGTGCCCAAACTCGTCTTTTTAGACAGCTCAGCTCAAGCTGACAGATGGTCTGGGTGTGTACAAGGTACTCTGAAGCTTTGGAAGCTAGCTGGCTGTTGTATCCTATGCAGAATGTAACCCATATAGCTAAGGGCTGGTGCAGCAGTGATTAATAAGATGAACATAGGTAGTTATGATGGAGGACTTTAACCTGACAGATAAAAATGGGAATATCTCATCATTCAGGGTTGGCAAAGAAAATGGCTTAATTGAAGTGTTTGACCTGGAAGGGTTACAACAAAGATATTGTTGGAAACCTGGAAAGATAGAACCTTTAAGCTTATTATTTGTAGTGCAAGGATATGAGGGAGGTTCATCTCTGAGGTGTGTGGGCTAAAAGGGTCCATGCAATAGTATGGTTCTCTGTGGCCATAC